>NW_005871051.1:23605551-23665911 GCF_000147115.1 Myotis lucifugus | reverse complement strand
TGAGGGGATATTTTGAGGACAGCATCAATAGCCATTACTGATGGATTGGATTTGAGATGTGAGAGAGAGAGAGAAAAAAAAGGGAGATTTGAAAGTTTTGGATTTTATCAGAGATGGGAAGGTGGTAGTTAGAGCTTTTGGCTGAGGAAGAAGAGAAGTTCAATTTAGGTCACACTGAATTTTCAATGGCTGTTAAACCAGTGGAGATGATGGGTATGCATTTGAATATACCAGCATGGAGTTGCCAAGTGAGCTGTGCCACAAATATAAGTACATTAGGGATGATCAGGAGAGAGGGTACTGAGTGAAGAATGAGAAGAAAATTGGAGTAAGGACTGAAAACTAGGGAATTTCAGTGTGTAGAGGCCAGGTTGATGAGCATGGAGACAGAGAAGGAGGGATTGGTCAGGTGGCAGGAGCACGAGAAGCCAAGGGAAGGACGGTCCAGTAGGGGAGAAAAAGCATGTAAGTACAGCTGACAGGTCAAGCGAGTGGAAGACGTCAGAGTTGACCTTTATAGGAACACTTTGTTGGAGTGGTGGGAGTAAAAGCCTAATGAGTGGATTTAAGAGAAAATGGGGCATGAATAGTTGTATGATACAAGTATAAGTAACTTTGTGTAGGGATTTCACTATAAATAGGGAATATGGGGCAGCCACTAGAGGGGGAAGATATAATAATAGCAAGAGGGTTTTATTATTATTTTTTTAATAGGAGGGATAACAGCATGCTTTATGCAGATAGAATGATCCGGCAGGGAGGGAAAAACTGATGAAGCAGAAAAGAGTGGATAGTTACTAGAACAGTGTCCTTGGGCAGGCAAGCGAGGATGAAAACTATGCACCAGCAGAAGAGGTTGATTTTGGACAGAAGTGACACAATCAGGGGAAGCTGGAGGGCAGGCCGAGGGTGAGTGTAGATGCTGGGAGGTGGGTAGGTGATGGCAGAAGTTTTTTTTTTCCATTTTAATTTCTTTATTGATTAAGGTATTACATATTTGTCCTCATCCCCCCATTAAGAAGTTTTGATCATTGTGATTTCTTGTTAACATAGGAAGCAAACTCTTCAGATGAGAATGAGGACTGGGGAAGAAGTGTGGAGTTTCATAATAGTCACTCGGGAGTGGAAAGACGAGGAGAGTAGAGAAATCTACAATGATTGCCTTGCAACAGGAAGGCTAGTGGCCACAGATTTACAGTGATGTTAGATTTTCTTTAGCCATATTTAGCTCTTCTGAGATAGGCCAGAAATGGGTTAAAGTATGACCTTAATCAGTGTTGAGTTTTTTGACAAATGAGTAAAACGAGTGCTATGAATATGTGTAATATCAAATAGACAGGTGTTTAAGATATATTCAAGGTAGTGTCAAAGGACTGTTAGGGCCAGGACACTAGAGTTAAATTGAGTAGAGAGTGTGGGATTCTTGGAATTGGATTATGAAGTTGTTGTAGTTTTGGGAATAGTGAGATAAGTAGCAGAATCCCATGGAGGGCTGGTCAAACAGGAATTGCTGGGCTCCAAATAACATTTCCTGAGTCAATAGGTCTAAAATGTAATCTGAGATTTCCATTTCTGTGCTCTAATTATTTCTGCCCTAAAGAGAAAATGCTTTGGTCTGCTTAATATTGTGGGGCATTGAGCTCTCCTTGGGGTAAACAGGAGAAAACTTGTAATCTCTCCACCCAATCCCAGTGCCCAAATGGGAATTAGTTCTTTTGATGTCTAATGCCATTAGAAGTCTCAAAGTTCAAAGAATATCAGGAATCCCTCCTGAGGAAGATGAAACAAAAACAAAAGTTGCACTTTTTGCTATTTGCTGTTTAATCTCAAAAGTCTGTGGAACAATCCTGTGAGGTGGGTGGGTCGTCTCATTTTAGAGACTGAAGAGTCAGCAGCTCACAAGGATTAAAACGGCTCCCTCTCTCCACTGCCAACCTTCCCTTTCCTCTTTTTTTTTTTTAAACCTAGTTGTATATATCTTTTGGCCAAACACCATTATCCATTATAATGGATTTATAAAGCTCAACTTCTTTCATTTTCAGTATATCCCTGATAGAGACCAGAGAAGTTGAGGGGACAGACAGGAGGCATAAGGTCCAAACCCTTCAGTGAGATTATATGTATCCTGTGTGGGTCCAATGACCCCAGTGAGGCCCCTCTTGTCTGTGGGCGTAGTATTACCGCTGGAGGGCAGGGTTTTGGGAATTTTATAAGCAGTCATTGATGGCAGCCTAGAATTGGCAAGTAAATTGGGACTTTAATTTTCATAATTTAAACATCCACCTAGTTTCAGGCTTATTTTGTAGTACTACCGTCACCACCAAAACATTGAAACTACGTGGTGAGTTTAAGTTGGTTGAATGGGAGGATAGCACCCTCTGAATACAGATGCAGAGCCTTTATTTTCAAGTGGCCATGAAAATCCACACTAACGTATAATTTCCTGAGATGAGCTGAAATTGAGAAAAATTTCTAAGCATGAAGAAATAATTTTTTAACCTGAGCTTGGAGATCCAGAGACATAGAAGCATGGAACAGACTGCCAAGCCTCAGAGGGAAGGTGGGGGAGGATGGGTGGGTGGGAAGAGATCAACCAAAGAACTTGAATGCATATATGCATAACCCATGGACACAGACAATAGGATGGTGAAGGCCTGGGGTGGGAGTGGGATGGGTTAGAGGAGGTCAATGGGGGTGAAGGGGGGAGGGATGTATGTAATACTTCCAACAACAAAGATTAAAAAACCAACAAACAACTTTTGGGGTTATCTTCTTATTAATTAGTCTGGAGGTTACAACATACATCTTTGTTTTTACACTTTCCTTCCAAATAAAAGCAACAGTGTAGAAACTTTAGCAACAGTATACTTTCAATTGCCCTCTTTCATTATTTGTGCCATCACTGTTGTACATTGTACTTCACTACATATGCTAGATTCCTCCCAATACATAGATGTTATTTTACTTTAAATCAGCGGTTCTCAACCTGTGGGTCGCGACCCCTTTGGGGGTCGAATGACCCTTTCACAGGGGTCGACTAAGACCATTGGAAAACACATATAAAATTACATATTGTTTTTGTGGTTAATCACTATGCTTTAATTATGTTCAATTTGTAACAATGAAAATACATCCTGCATATCAGATATTTACATTACGATTCATAACAGTAGCAAAATTACAGTTATGAAGTAGCAATGAAAATAATTTTATGGTTGGGGGTCACCACAACATGAGGAACTGTATGAAAGGGTCGCGGCATTAGGAAGGTTGAGAACCACTGCTTTAAATGGTCAATAGTCTTTTAAGTAATAGCACACATTATTAATTTATATCTACCCAGATGTATTCTTTTTATTACTCTTTATTTCATCTACAAGTTACATCCTGATACCATTTTCCTTTAAATAATTTTTTTAAAAAATATATTTTTATTGATTTCAGAGAGAAAGGGAGAGGGAGAGATAGAAACATCACTGATGAGAGAGAATCATTGATTGGATGCCTCCTGCACACACCCTACTGGGTATCAAGCCCGAAACCTGAGCATGTGCCCTTGACTGTAATTGAACCTGGGACCCCTCAGTCTGTAGGCCGATGCTCTATCCATTGAGCAAACCAGCTAGGGCATAAAGAATTTTTTATTATATCTTGTATGTGTTTGCTGGATATAGGTTCTCTATTTTAACCTGTTTGAAATATATTCACTCGACTTTATTTTAAAAGAATATTTCATTGGGTATAGAATTCTAAGTTTATTATATTTTTTCTTCAGCACTTTATCATTTGTCATTTACTTTCCATTATTTTTGGTGTAAAGCTTGACATTATTTATATTATTGGTTTTCTATATGTCTTTTCTCTTGGCTTCTTTTAAGATTTATTTTCAATTTTAGAAGTTTAACTATAACTTGTACAGGTGCAATTTGCTTTATGCTTATCTTGCTTGGGGTTTTTACTGAGCTTCTTGGATATTGGATTTATTTTTTATCAGTTCTAGAAAGGTCACAACCACCATGTCTTCAAGCATTTTTTTTCCTGTTTAATCTCTTTTTCCTTCTAGAACTCTAATTGCTCTTGTAATGTTGATAATTTCATATTGTTCTATAAATCTGGAACACTCTTCTTTCCCCTCTTTCCTAGACCCTCCCTCTACTTCTTCTCCTTTTTCTTCTTGTGTTTGTTTCCATTTGTATATTTTTTTAATGGCCTGGCTTCAAGTTCACAAATTCTCTCCCCTGAGGAATCCAGTTTGTCTCTAAGCCAATTAAATAAATTCTTCAATTTTGATTTTTTAGTTTCTACCATTTTATTTAATTACTAGTATTTTTTCACAGTTTCTGTTCATCTGCTCAAATTCTACAATTATACATGCATCTGTTTCACCTTTCCCTCTGGATTCTTTTTAAATTTTATTATAGTTATTTTTAAGTGTGATAATTATAACATCTAGGATGTCTCTGAGGCTGTCTTTATTTTGCTACTTCTTCTCTTTATTATGAGTCACATTTCATTGATTCTTGGTGCACTTTATAATTTTTGATTTTATACAGAACATTTTGTACATAATAACAGTGGAGTCTGAAGTAAATTATATTTTTCTCCAGCAAAGAACATGCCCCTTCATGAGTAAATTGGTAGATGTGGGGTCTGAGTCAATCTAATCTGACACTGGGCTTGGTTTGGGATTCATTGCAGCTTCAGTTTGATCCAATTTATTATTTGCCTCATGTATTTGGAACTCAGTGTCAGAATTTTTCCTTTTGCAGAGATTTTGGTCTGCGTCCTGGTGAGATCCCTCTCTGTGCTTTGTAGCCAACCTGCCAGATTTCAAAACTGCACGTAGGGACCGATCCTTTCACCCAGAACATATCAGAGAGATTCTTCTTGGCTCTTCTGCCTCGGCCCCAACCTTTGAGTCCACGATTACTGGATAACGAAGAACCAAGGGAAAGTTTGGCATGTGGCTGTAAACTTGCTGTGGCTGAGGCTTTTTGGGACTGTAATCTTCCCTGCTAGCCCACACACAGTTGTTATAAGTTATTGAAGTTCCAGTTGCTTTCTGCTTACTACTGTAAATGGGAGATTTCTTTATTGCTCATTTACCAGGATTGAGAACAGCTATAGTTCTCTTATCTCTCTATATAAAACCCTAATATGCAAATAGACCAAACAGCGGAACAACTGAATAACCGAACAACCGGTCGCTATGACATGCGCTGACCACCAGGGGGCGCGTGTGGAACATGGTGGGCATTGGCAGCAGGCAGCAGAGCGCGGAACATGGTGGGCATCGGCCATGGCGGGATGGTGGAGCAGGTTAGCAGGGGCGCCAGACAAACTTGTGGTGCCAGTCGCTGTCATTGGGGAGAGCCTCTGGTGGTTACTGAAAATTCTTTGCTCCCATGCGCTGCGGTCCCACTGGGTGCTCACACCTGCTGCTGGCACCAGCCCCGCTCTGTGCCAGCCCCAATTTCTCAGCGCTGTTAGCAGGTGCAAGCGGGGCCCGTGCCATCAACACATTGGAGCAGCGGCAGCGGGAGTGGGGCTGCTGGCAGACACGGAACTGGGGACTGCCGCAGGAGGGGCAGGGTGAGGGCACAGAGGATGGGCCGAGACCTGCTCCTGTGCCCACTGCAGCCTCGTGGCCCACAGTTCCTTTCAAGGTGCATGAATTTGTGCACTGGGCCCCTAGTCTCCTATAAAAATGCTTATGGCTTTCTGGAATTTAGTTCTCTATGACTTTTTTTTTTGCATCCTCATCACTGGTGGATTCAGAATACTTTGATTTTGTAACTGATATGGCTTGTATTGGTTATTAGTGTAAGAGCAATACTGTCTTGCAACTTTCTATATCCAAACCCAAATCAGAACTCTTCTATTGATCTGTTTCTTTTTTTTTTCCAAACTGTATCCAGCTTTATTAAAGATACTTTTCATAAACAATCATCGTATTTCAGGCAGGACATGGGCAGACAATCGTTAACAGTATACAACAACTTTCAAACTCCCTTCTTCAATGAACTACCAAAATCAGAAAGCCACTATAAAACCCAATGAAGTCTTCATCTGATGCTCTGAACAGGGAAAGTTTAGAGTGAGGGTTGACATTTCACATTAAGCATGTTGTTTAACAACTTTTCACAAGCTGACCCTGACTTTCAGGAAATGAAATGAAAATGGCAGAGAATATCAATCTGTAGATCCACAATCTAAAAAGGAACTGCTGCTCTTTAGAGAGAGGTCCTCTCAGTGGTGACACTGGAAAGACTGGAAAGTCCAGATTGCCCAACATACTGGAAGTCAATTTTTTTGGGTCAGGCCCCAGTAGGTCTCTGGGCTTAAGAGAGCCAAAGTCTATGCTTAAAGTGGAGAGGGAGAAAAGGACAGAAAAACAAATTTTAGTTTCCTACACAACAAGGTGTTTGTGCCAACAGCAAGAGGTCCCTCCTCCCAAGAACCAAGAGGAAGTTTCTCAAAACTAGAAGGGAAAGGTAGTCCCTCCTCCCCACCCCCACCTGCCCAATTCAGTCCAGCTTTGGAGACATTCTATTAGTACTATATGTCCTTCCCCCAAAAAATAACAATGAAGTGTTCTGTGTGCTAACAACATAGCTTAAAAAAATAAAAGAAAAGTAAAACAAAATTCTGCATTTTTATAAAACTTGATAAAAAAACTATTTCAAACTGTACAGTCACCAGAAATACACAGTTATCAAAAATGCACACACTTCACTTGGCATCTCCAGCACCTTCAGCTTTCTGTGCCTGGTCTGTTTTGGCATCTCCATTTTCTGCAGGATTATTCCCATCTTTGCCAGCATCAGCTTTCCCCTTTTTCCCTTTCGGTATCTTCTCTCCCTTCTTTGCAGGGGCCTTTTTAGTCTTGGGCTCTGGCTTTGGAGGAGCAGGTTTAGCTGATAACCTGGTGGATCTTCTCTTTGGTTCATCCTTCACCTTGGCTTTATCTCCTTTAGCATCCCCTTCAGCCTTTCTCTTGGGTAGGATGGCGATGGTGGCAGGACGCGGGGATGCAGCAGCGCACAGCCCTTCCTTGGTCCAGGGGTTGATCTAGTTTCATCACACTGCTCTGATCTGTTTCTTAAAAGTATAAATTTTGAATGATCTTTTAAGATATAAGCCCTACATTTACTCACATTGGGCTTCCTTTTATTCCTATACATTTTAAATAAAATTTTCATTTGTAGCTGTCTAAGCATAAATGATTAATTAACATAAATATCTGATTTTATAAATATTAATAACCTAATACTTTTTATACTACTTTGCTAATGTAGTTAAAGCTAAAAAAGGAGAGAAGACAATATATGGTTTATATAGTCATGTACTAAACCCTTGCCATTTTAAATTTTCATATGTGGAATTTGTGACTTAATTAAGGTTGCATTTCTCTAGCCAAAGACAAATTTTATAAAAAATGATAGGAATCCTTTCCATAGCAAGTAGGTTTTTATTTGTGCTATAGAGTTTAGAGGTAAGGAGGTAAGAATACCAGGATATAAGGTACTGAATGTTTGAACATCTGACCATAGGGTCTGCTTACAGGAGTCAACAAGGCCAGCACATTATTGTCAAAGGCTTTCAAAAGTCTGTCTTAAATAAATATAGTGCTTGTCTTCCATTATGAGACCCCATTACTGAAAAAAGATGAAAATATATGAATAAAATTGAAACCCATTTAAGTTATTTGGCTTTAAGCTGAGACATTTAAAGTTTGTTTTATTTGGTTGTGGTGGAGATGTTTTCCCCTCTTTGTAAGAGGATTGTATATTCCTACCCATTGCTATAACAGCCACAGTGCCTCTCTGGTTCATCCCATTGAATCAGACTTGTCATTGACTTGCTTAAGCTAATGGAATGTGACTAGAAGTGAATATATGGGAGCAGAAACTACAAGAGTTATCGTATTGTTTTTCCACAGCTCTTTCTTTATCTTTGCCCAATGTTAGAGTAATTGCTACTTTGTGCATCTGCCCAGTAACTTTTTATTTAGAAATATAGCACCTGAAATTTTATTTAGGCATAATGGGAGTATTTGGAAACTATGGTTGGTATCATTCTTTTGATGATTTTAATAAATGTGAGAATGAGTTGACAATTATTTGATGAATTAAAGCAATTGCATGAAGGCAAAGTTTAAGATGCTCAAGCTGTGGTACATTTACACAATGGAATACTATGCAGTTGTAAAAAAGGAAAGAACTCTTACTATTTGCAACAGCATGGATGGACCTGGAGAGTAGTATGCTAAGTGAAATAAGACAGTCAGATTAAGATAAGTATCACATGATATCTCTCATATGGGGAATCTAATGAACATAATAAACTGATGAGCAAAATAGATCTGAGATATAGAATAGAAGCATGGAACAGACTGACAAATTTCAGAAGAAAAGCAGGGATAGGGAGGAAGTGATGAACTGGGGAACTTATATGCATATATGCATAGCCCATGTACAGATAGTAGAGTGGTGAAGGCCTGGGAGGGGTGGGTGCAAGGTAGAGAGAGTCAATGGGAAGAAAACAAACAAACAAAGGGGACATCTGTAATACTTTCAACAATAAGGAAAAAAAAAGAGAGAACCCTAAAATAGAGTGACTTGAAAAGGGAGACATTTTTTATTCCTTATGTAACCATCTGTCTGATCTAGCCTGGTGGGAAGTCCTGCTCCCTGAAGTTGTCAAGGGACTGAGTTTCCATCCATCTTTATTCTCCCACCAACGGTCACAGTCCCTTTCTGGATGATCAAAGTTGGATATTGATGTATTTATATGCACAGCTCATCACTGCTGCCAATAAGGTGGAAGAGAAGTGGTTTGAGGCATGGCACTTCGTATTAAATAAACAACCTGAAAGTTGTACACAGATGATTTTCACTCCTAAACCATTGCTGATAATGTAGTCTCTAGCAGGTTGCCCATGATCCCAGCCAAAACTAAAGGAAGAAACTCTATTACCATAAGGGAGAAGAAGAGAGTTGATAACAGGAGACAGCCATCCTCACCTCCTAACCAAACTGGTAGTTCAGGTTGTGTGGCCTCCATGTATGTTGCATTTTTCAGAATTCTTGAGTTAAAAGAGATTATAGAAGCTATTACACACAGGCCTCTGAGAGAAATATCTATCTTAACATTTAGCTTTTTGAGAAGACAGGATTTAGAGCTTCTCTTCTTGTCTACTCTGTTATCCTGCAACACTAAATCATGAAGTTCTTTAAATGCCTGGCACACAGAGATGCAGTCACAACAATAAAGCCATTTTTTGGAATTAATTGGCTCTTAAGGATGTAGTAAAGATAGAGGAGAAGCTATTACCTTTTGCAATGGAATGAATTGTGTCCTCTCCCCAAATTCATATGTTGAAACTCTACCCCCAGTTGTGACCATATTTGGAGATAGTGTCTTTAGAAAGTAATTAAAGTTAAATGAGGTTGTAAGAGTGGGGCCTTACTTGGATAGTTCTGTGGACTTATAAAAAGAGGAAGAGATCCCTCCATCTTTGTCATGTGAAGACACAGCAAGAAGGTGGTCATCTCTAAGCCAGGAAGAGTTCTCATCTGAAACCGACCATGCTATCACCATGACCTTGGACTTTTGGCCTTACAGTGATAAAATAAATTTATGTTGTTTAAGCCACCCAATCTACAGCATTTTGTTATGGCTGCCCAATAGATACCTTTCTAATTAATATACCTTTCATTATAAACTCTGCTTTGAAATTTGATTTTTCATATTTTTTGAATGTCTACATTACTTTGAAAAACCTTGAAAAACAATAGCAACATGAGGACAAGGCTTGCATACCTTACAGGGATGAATTAGGTAATGAATTATTTTTGATGAGGTGCTTCCTACTATTGGCTCTTTGAAAGCTGACCTCAATCTCCTCCCTGCTCTGATAAGTAGTTAGTTTCACATACTCATTTATTCCCTTCCTGAATTTATTGAAGAGGCCTCAAAAAAAATAGAGTGAGATTTCTAGAAAATTTTAATAATGCAGCCCTCATGGTATTTTCCTAAATGGTCTCACATGCTATTTGCCAACTCTTGAACTCAATATAGATTATATGTGAAAGAAAGAAAATGGATTTACCCTTACGTAAAAGTTGTGTTTTTCTACTGTTAGTTTAGAGCAGTGGTCAGCAAACTCATTAGTCAACAGAACCAAATATCAACAGTACAACGATTGTAACATTTATATGAAAATATCAAGTAAATAACATGTGTGTCCAAATGTATATTAGTCACTATTAATTAGGGTACTCCTAAAGCTTAGGAAGAGCCACACTCAAGGGGCCAAAGAGCCGCGTGTGGCTCGCGAGCCGCAGTTTGCCGACCACGAGTTTAGAGGAATAATTTTTCCTTTTTTATATTACAAAACAATTCTTTAATATTAACAAAATTATTGTAACATTTATATGAAAATATCAAGTAAATAACATGTGTGTCCAAATGTATATTAGTCACTATTAATTAATTGCCTGTGTAAGGTAATAGCTGTCCAGCCAAATATGTCCAATTCTCATAGGACATGCTCAACATTTTTTTCCCTTTGTTGTTTTTACATCTCTTGGGTCATGTAGGAGGAGTCACTGACATAACAGGGACCACTGATTTCCCATGCTAACCTAACTTTTCAGACTCACCAATCCCAGGTGGCTGCTTGATTCATTGCCCCCTTTGTACACCTGTTTGTTTGTTTTTTGAGCAAACTGCACCTTTCAATGGTGTTTTATGTGACAACATACTTGAGCCAAACAATTTCCTACTTAAAATCTATAATAATAAAAGTGTAATATGCTAATTAGACTGAACAGCTGAACGACCTTCTGGATGTCCTTCTGGACAACCTTCCAGATGAAGCAGGGGCTGCGAGGGCTGAGGCAAGCCACCGTGGCTGCAAGGGCCGAGCTCCTTGCACCAATTTCGTGCATCGCGCCTCTAGTCTCCTATAATCTATTTCCATATATTCCCTTGGGATTGAAGGAGTTTATGTGGTTGATCTCATTTAGGAAAATAATAAACAAAAATAAAGAAAGATTAAATTTTATAATAAATTTAATTACCTATATTACCTATTCCCACAGACTTAGCATTCCCCTATTACTTATTATGGTCTTCAATATACAGAACTTATTAGGTTGGGGCATAGTATGGTGAAGAATGAGGACTCAAGTATGACATTGGGTGTGTGATTAAATCCTCTGATTATTAAGAAAGTATTATTTTCCTTATTTGTAATATTTGAATGTTAATATTAGTACCCTATAGGATAGTTGAGAAGAGAGAAGATATAATGGTTTGAGAGTATTTAGCATTTTACCTGACTTATAGCAAGCAGTCAATAAATGCTAGCAATTATGGCCATAGGGCTTGTGCTTTAAAAAAACTTCAAAAAACATGTTTGTCAAATAAAAATGAGTGCTGTCCAGAAGAATCCTACTTGACCTTACTTGTGTGACTTCCTTAATAACATAGTCACCAAAATGTTTGGTATACTTCTCTGTAGAAACCACTGCTAAATTTATTTCAGTTGAGTCCTCAGTGTGTGTATGATGCTGGCAACTTACACACAAATGAAGCCCTTGTTTTCCAGGAGCTCACATTCAAGTGCAAGAGACAGACCAATAAATAAATGGCAAAGGTTTAAGCAAAATATTAATTTCAATTTCAATTACAAAATTGGCCCCAAATTTGCATACAAAACAATTACTGTGTTGCTAGTACATGGCAGAAATACAGAAAGTCAAAGTCATCAAGAACATAATGGAAATGTAAGTTTGATTTTAGTTGTGAATCAAATGATCCAGTGAATCAGGATTAATATCTCAACACATCTGAAATACTCTGTTTGAATAAGTTCTTGCATTGATTTTTTTTTTTGGATCGGAGACAGAAAACTACTGCATGTATTAAATTATGTTGCCTTACGTGATTTGGGGAAGTGAGGCCAAAGAACATCTGTGGGATATTCTAAATGTTGTTTATGTGAACCAACAGAAAGAATTAGATTGCACATACATATTAAATGACCACATTCTCAACTCCCCGATTCTTTATATAGCTGTCATGAAACAAAGATATGCCTAATTGGCTTTGCCAGCAGTAAGGGATAAGGTACCTACCAGTTCGCCATCTTCATTGGCTATAAGTCGCATTCCTAATTTGATATAGAATACTCAGCTTCCTCTAAAAAAGATCCATGCTAAAATGAATCCCTATACAGATGCATTTTTGCATAAAGTCTCCGAAGCAATGGCATGCTGGATGCCTTTGGTGTTGTGGAAACTTGTGATATGGAACATATGACTGGCATTTCCTTTAGGGGTGTCAGTGGTGTGGCTCAAGATAGAATGCCAATCCCTGCCTGGTATTACATTATGCACCGTCAGAAACCCTGATGCTGATTTATGATCATTACTTACATGTTTTACACCAACTAATATATTTTATGAAATAGACTCCAACTCAGTTCTAAACATTGTTTCACTAACAGGTAATTGTATTAAGTATAATTAAATTTTTCCAACTCTTTGGAAAACTCCAGTTAAATTTTTTTTCTTAATTTCTTCTATTCTCATAGCTTTCCCTATGGAAGGTAGATTTTAATAATAGGACAAAATAACTGCGAGTTTGTACCCTAAGTTCTATTGCTCTCTGTATAATTAAATGGAATTTTGCTGGATCTATAAAATAGAGATAATAAATAGTTAAGCTGTATGTTTGTAAATCTTGGGACTTTTCATCCAAGTGATGGATAATGTTATTGTTGTCATAAATGAATGGGAACACCTGAGAATTTGATGATCACAAGTTAATTTTTTAAAATATATTTTTATTGATTTTTAGAGAGAAATGGAGAGAGTGATAGAAACATCAATGATGTGAGAGAAACATCATTAGTTGGCAGCCTCCTGCATGCCCCCTACTGGGGATCAAGCCCACAACCCAGGCATGTGCCCTGATCGGGAATCTAACCAGTGACCTTTTGGTTCCTGGGTGGACGCTCAACCACTGGGCCACATCCAGCCAGGCCACAAGTTAATTTTTAAATGTTGCTTATGACAGAGCATGTTATTGAAATTTATTTCTGGGCTATGCATTTATTTCCAGAAATCTGTATAAGTACAGAAGGAAGGAAGTAGGAGAGCTTAATGTACACAAGAGCACTCTATCCGACATTATACTCAGCACTGCATTTACCGTTTGTTCTTGACTATATTTTCAGCCAACGTTTTTTCTTTTTTCCTCTTAGGATATATTTTTGAGAGTTGATTTATTTTTTAGGATTCATTTGGGAAGTACAGCGTGTAGGGCTGGCTCAGGTGAGGCTTAAGTCAGATGCTCAAAAGATGACATCTCCCTTCTCATTCTCTCGACTCAGGTTCCTTTCTCATACAGGTTCTCTCCTTGTATCCAAATGGCTGCCTAATTTAATGCTTTATAGTTACTTTATGCTTACTTTCAAGTCCAGTAAGTAGAAGAGTCTTTTTTTCTAGAACTTACAGCCCAAGTCCATACTTCTGATTAGTTTTGATTGACTTATGTGCACTTCTGTGGACCAATCACCATCACCAAGCTAGTGGTTTGCATGTGCCATGTTTTCCACTTCTGAGTGGAAGTAGCAATACAGTTGGTCCAAAGTAAATACTCAAATAATATTCTGGAGCTAATATTGGAAAAAGGGGACATGCATGCAGAGCCTGATAATAAGCAAACACACACAAAAATGTCCACTATAGACTGGCACATAGGTGTTTCCTTCAGTGACAATTTAGACTGTGGTATAAATTACTGTGCTGAAGAATGATTGCCTATGGATGCCCTTGGAGGCACTCAGACCTTGTCAGGGCCTGTACCTAATACTCCAATACTTAGCTTACCAAAGTGACTGCTGACACTCTCCATAGAATATGATTATGGGTCATATGGCTTTTTGAGTCCGGAATTATAACCTGAATAACATGCTATGTGGAATGCCAGCCTTCCGTTCTTCTCTCTCCCTTTACCTACCCTATTTTCCTACCTTTCCACTTTAATTTTCCAGAGGAGTACCCTTCTTCATCCCTTCCTTATCACACTTAGTACTCAGGTAACTAATATTGTGGTTTTTGCTAGCCTGGTGCAAATTTCATATAAGCTTTTCAGGATATGAACTTCTGAAGTTTGATCTTTAGGGAAAGAGTTGGCAAACTGATTTCAGTGACAAGCAGTTTAGTGGCACTTTCTTGTGCAGTACAGAGGCCTCTTTCTAAGGTCAGTGAAAATCTTTTGCCAAATATACTCATGAAGCTTTTATGTAAAGCCAGTCCTAATGGCAAAGAAAGATGGTCTTGGTTGAATCATATTTTCAAGGACTCTAGAAAATTTAATTCTGGAGTTATCCCTCTAGGTTTTTCTCTAAAAAGAGTCCTAGAATAATACTGTATTGAGAAATTAAGTTCTGAGGTTTTACACTCTCAGAGAGCAAGGAACTAATCAGCCTTATAAAACAGCATTTCACAAACTCGATGTGTATTCAAATCACCTGGGAATCTTGTTAAAATGCAGATTCTGTTTGTAGATCTATTTCAATCTGTATCTCTATTTCTTTTAGCTATGCTGTAATCACATGTGGTTATTTAAATTTAAACTAGATAAAATTTAAAAATTCAGCCTCAGCAGCCACAGCTTTTAGTGCTCAATAGCCACTCATGACCTGTGGCTGCAGTACTTGGCAGCTCAGAATAGAACACTGACATAATCTCAGAAACATCACGACAACCTTGCTCTAGAACCGTGGTCGGCAAACTGTGGCTCGCGAGCCACATTCGGCTCTTTGGCCCCTTGAGTGTGGCTCTTCCTAAGCCTTAGGAGTACCCTAATTAAGTTAATAACAATGTACCTACCTATATAGTTTCAGTTTAAAAAATTTGGCTCTCAAAAGAAATTTCAATCGTTGTACTGTTGATATTTGGCTCTGTTGACTAATGAGTTTGCCGACCACTGCTCTAGAAGATAGACAGTTCAACTCTAGATTGAGTACAATGCTGTAACCAGGATGTGACTTCTTGAAATTTCAAGGTAACATCATTTTCCAGAGAAGTGGTATGTATTTGCAGACCAAAAGGACTAGCCTTTACCAAGCCATGGTGAAATCTAAGCTACATGAGATTTCTTCTGAGAACTTATTTTCCTGTTTGCACTAAAGATGCCACACCTCATCACCACCATGCAGACAGTTTAGCTCTGGTTCAGTTATTGGCTGTGGTTCTCATCTTGGAATTCTTGATACATATTTTTGATTAAATAATTTAAAAACTGAAGAGTAGTTCTTTATCTACCTAGAATTCTTATGTGGCAATCACATATATTGTACTACAGGTAAAAACCAAGAATTCTAAAAGGCTGTTTAAGTGTCAAACAACCACAAACAACAAACACTTGGTAATCAAACCACTAAACGCACATCTATAAAACACCCTATGCATATGGCAATATACCAGTGCTGGTGATAAGGGCATAACCCAGACTCTGCTCTCATAGTGGGCTTATGTAGCTTTGACTTTATATACAATTAGCTGTAGTTTTATTAGAGAGTACTAATTTCAATATCTTAAACGAGAAGTTTATAGAAGTGTCCCAAGTGATGCTCAGGTGCTTCCAATTTAGCTCTGCAGTTCTTTTCCAGTGTGGGAATGTCAGTCACATGGCACTTGAGAATGTCTGCTGAGTACAGGAGAACTTGTGTGATGCAGTCAATCCTGTCCTCTGGATTTGCTTCCCTATGGACAGGACCTCTGTGCTGTGGCACACTTAATGCTGCTCTGACACTGTTTCAATTTCTTTTGCCAAACTTGCTGCTGGCAAGTCACATGGTCTCCAGGCCATTTCTCCAGTCACAGGAGTCATTAGTATTTTTGCCTCCTGAGAGCTGGCATGACAAGTATGCCTTTGGCCTTAGCATGAGGTTACCTGAGATCACTGGTCTGTATGAAGCACAGGGTCAATTCTCTCAAGTTTCTGTAAGGATAAGTGCAGTGTGTATTAGCTACAGGTTTAGGTTAATATCCTCAGTGAGAATCTCCTCATACTTGGGTAAATACATAGTCAAGAAAGGGACTTCCTTGCCACTAACAGGATGTCCGGCTGAAAGTTGAATAATCTCAGGGATGGTATTGCTGCTTTGAGGGGACCCAATAAATAACATCCTCCTTCCCTGCCTGGTATGGACCCTGGAATCAGACTGATGGGGATAAAAATATCACCTTTATGGTTTTTGGTTGTTGAAGGCAGCTTCTCACTTGACTCCAGTGACATCTACCTTCTGGAATTCACATCTCTGTGCAATCCCCTACTCTTGACTGTGGGCAAGACCTAGTAACTTGCTCTAATCAATAGAATATGGTAACAATGATTATAGACAGAAGATTGTAATTTCCATCTTGCTAGCAGACTCTCTCTCTCAACTTAAGCCCTTATGGGCTTTGATGAAGCAAGTTGAAGACACTCAAGTGGCAAGGAATTGAGGGCAGCCTTGGACAACAGCCAGTGAAGAATGGAGGCCCTCAGTCCAATATCCTGCAAGGAGCTAATCCTGTCAATAGCCAGTGAGCTTAGAAGTAGATATTTCTCAAGTTAAGCCTTCAGATGAAACCTCAGCTTTGGTTGATACCTTGATTGCAGCCCAGAAAAACTCTGATGCAGAGGATGCACTACCAGTAAGCCATGCCAAAACTCCTGTCCCACAGAAACTGTGAGATAATAAATTGTTTTAAGCTGCTAAGTTTTGGGTAATATTTTCCCAAGCAATAGATAACTAATACAGGCATCTTTGCCAAGTGCTTGCTAATATTCTGCCCCTAAAGTAGTCATACTCACTTATTCTCCAGGGGTGCTGAGCTACAATATACCTCATATGTTGGGCCTGCCCTATGTAACTTGTAGAATCAGAGAAGACAATATGCTTTTGTTAGGCAGGTGGATTCCAAATCAATTGAGGAAGAGAAAGGATCAATTTATTTTACCAAACTTACCTACTGGTAAGTTAGTTACTCCTCCACTGGGGAAGAGTGAAGGTTGAGAGAAGCTAGGACTCTCACTCCAGAGACATCTCTTTACATGTGCAAATGAAATGGGTGAGCATCCTTGAGTCACAGTGTTACCTGATGACCAGGTAAGTAACTCCACTTCTACAGATAGGAATGATGTTGGAGCCATAGGCTATGAGTGCTTAGGAAAAATCTTTTCCCATGGAAGTGAGAGTAATTAAAAACAACTTTCTCTTTTACAATGAGAAACTCCCAAATGTTAAAGAGTCCCTTGCATAGAAAAATCTTCCTTGCACCAATTAGAAATCACACATTTCATTTTCTTGTCCTGGTCTTAATGTCATATTAAATGAAAGTCCTATGCCCTTTCTCAGGTACCATGTGTCAGCAATGGGAATATGTGTCCCATCTTTGCCCTCAAGGCATTTACAGACTTGGATACAGATACAGTTGAAAGGAAACAACTAGAACACACTATTTCATGTTTGATTTCCCCTGGCACTGACTCTAAGTGGAGTTTAATATATAAAACTAGGGGCCCCGGGGCCCGGTGCACAAATTTGTGCATGGGTTGCGATTGAGGCCTATGGGGGGGCTGGCCGGCCAGGGGTAGGAACCCTGGGAGGTTGGCTGGCTGGCCCCCCATTGGGACCTATGGGGGGGAAGCTGGCCAGGGGGAGGGACTGCGGGAGGTTGGCTGTGGGAGCACACTGACCACCAGGGGCAGCTCCTGTGTTGAGTGTCTGTCCCCTGGTGGTCAGTGTGCATCATAGCAACTGGTCCACCTGTTGTTCCGGTCGTAATGATTGTTCGGTCGTGATGGTCCCTTAGGCTTTTATACATATAGATATTTATTGGGAAAGGTCCTTGGGATCAGCACCTGTTGAAGGGAAGGGGCTGATGCAGGATTAGGCAGAGGGAGTTAAGCTGGGAGGAGGCTCAGGCCCAGTTCCTTTGTATTTGACCTGACAGGTTGAAATAGCTTGACCTTATATGCCACTGGATCTTTCGTTGGATGTGGGTCACTCTGCAAGGGACAGTTTAGAAGGTAGGATCCCCATACTCCTCTCCCAGAAGATAGGAGTAAGACTCTCCATGGCAGAAGCCCTCTCCAGTACAGATATTCTACAAAATCCCCTATCTCTATACTCAGGCCCATTTTTATTTACTCATGGTGGAGGGTGTGGTTTAAGAAGCTCAGGTTAGTTATTTCCTTCACCTATCTCTGCTAACCCACATCCACCACACACTCACTTTGGCATCTGGTGTCAGTTGAGGTGGGAGAAATTCCCATTGGAATATCCTGCTGGATATACTTAGGTGCAAAATAGCAGTGTATAGCAGGTGCCTGGCTGTAAGACCAAAAGGTTACCTGGGGCTAGTTTGTGAAGAGAGCTGTATGTTACAGTAAGAAATTGGAATTTTTTGGTTAATGAGATGCTATTGTAAGATTATTCTCCATGGCACCCATGGGTCAAATCATTGTTATGACTTAGTAACAGATGGTGGTGTAGAACGTTGATTGAAGGTAAAAGGGATTGGAAGCATGGAGGCAAACCAAGAGACCAAGAAGCTACTGAAGAAAGTGGGGATGAGGTCTAGAGTAGAATAGAGGCAGGGGGAACATAGGGACCCTGAGAAAGGATGTTGAACATTAGATGGCTGGGATTTGATGATTGATTAGATTTGGGGGTTATAATGATGTTAGAATTAATTAGTTTTCTCACTTGAGTTAATGTATGTGTGAGGAGGAGGAATGAAGCTCTTTTCTATTGCAAAAATATATTTATTCTAAAACACACATATAAATGTTATTAATAACATAATATTATATCTTTTCATATGTTCACTTGTTTCATCACTAATAACTTTTTAGGCATAGAAAACTTGGGCAGGCGTTAAACCATTAGGTCCCAGCTGATAGTAAGAATTGTTTTCTGTGTACTCTCCAGAAACTAGCTTATTAAACTTTACAACAGCATTAGTATCCTGTAGATCAGGGGTCCTCAAACTACGGCCCGCGGGCCACATGCAAATACAAATATTGTATTTGTTCCTGTTTTGTTTTTTTACTTCAAAATAAGATATGTGCAGTGTGCATAGGAATTTGTTCATAGTTTTTTTTTAAACTATAGTCCGGCCCTCCAACGGTCTGAGGGACAGTGAACTGGCCCCCTGTTTAAAAAGTTTGAGGACCCCTGCTGTGGATCATAATGCCAATCTATAGCTGAGAAAGGAAAAAGGTATAACCATAATTGGAATGAGCATAGTTGGACTTCAAAGCTCAGGCTTTATCCTTATATCCAATTCAAAGCCTCACTCGAGATGTTAACATTCTTCCCCAGGCCCGTGGCCTGGGTCATTCCGTCTCTGCTGATAATGTGTTCTTCCCATCACTGGCAGCCAAAGGGTGAAGGGTAAGGTAGCTGATGCTGCAGGCAGTCCATGCCAGTAATTTGTGATATGGAATGTGGATGTGCTGCAGGGGGGAAAAAGATGTTCTAGTTGCCAGGATTTCTTGCATAGAAAATAGAAACAAAACTTCCATTCACATCCTGCTGAATTTTCAGGACCTAATTAGATGTGGGACTAAATATTACAGTTTATTTACTCAACAAGAGCACAGATGAACACTGATAAAGGTTGGAATAGGATTTTCCACCTTTTTTTCTTTTTAAGTATTATAGATTTATTCAACTTTAAGCTTTGATGTAAATAATACCTACAGAATACAATGTTTTCTCTTCATTTTCTACTACAATATGCTACATTTGAATAGCACTTTGTGTTTGCCAAGCAGCTCCTTTACACGGACTCCTATTTGATCTTCCAATAATGTAAGACAGAGTGACTCAGAGGGCTAAGTTGTCAAATCTCACTGAGCTACTAAGAGACAGGACCAAGTTTCATACTTGATATTTCCACTTTTAGGTTTAGTACTTTTAAAATATTTTCACCACATTTAGGAATTTTGTTGGCCAAACAGTAATCAAAAGCACACACTGTCAATTTTTTTACTTTTTCTTATTTGTTACATATTGATATAAAGAAAATTATTTCAATTCTATTACTGTTAAAAATAGAGTTCAAATGAAGTGGATGAAAATTTGGGTGTTTTATTATTTCTTGACCTAGAAAAACCAAACAAACCAGAAAATAGGAGACAGATTCATTTGTTATAGTGACATGAACCGATGACATCCAGTTAGCCCAAGGATTTGCATAGAGTTTGCATTGTTTTTGTGAAACATTGTGGACTGCTATGCTACTGAATTGAGTAATGACATTAGAATTTGGACTTTGAAATAAAGACAAACAGATAAGTCTTGGTGCTACACAAAGGCTGGCCTCTTTTGCCTTAGACTTGCAGACAGGGATTTCTGTGTCGTGCAGTGATTAAGGGTGCCAAATGTAGCTAGGAACTGCTTCAGCAATCATAGATGTTGTTTTTCCAATTGGGCCAATCTGCCAGACTGGCAGACAGAAAACTAACAGAAATATTAAATATAGACAGCTTCTATAGTCGAATCGTGTTTTTCCCTGTCTCTGCTGGAAGCCACTATAAAATAGTAGCCTGTGTGTAGGTCATTAAAAACATACACAGATACAGACTCCATGCTGAGTATTTGCACTGTTAAATTAAGTCTTTGTGGACTCAATACCTGGGTGCCAAAACAGTTGTTGTAGATGTATTAGGTGACTGAAGCAGTCCTTCATTTATGATTGTATACCCAGGTACTCTCTCCTGGCTCCCTGTCACACTGTGAAGGATTCCGTTCTCTGTAGATCCACACACCTTGGGGAATCATTTCAGGGGAAGCACCATTCTTGAGTTTCCAAATTCACACTCTTGAGGTCTCATAAATTTATGTGCTTGGAGAACTTGATAGAATAGTTGGTTTTATTTCCAGGATTTGTTTCCATGCATGGCCAACAAAGATGCATAATTACATGCAATTCTTCTCCTGGCCACAAATGTAAAAGAAGTGAGCTCAGTTAGCTTCTGTGACCACAATTTATGTAGAGCAAATCCCTCCCCTCAGATTCAGAGAAATGATGATGCAATTACATTGCAACATACATATGGTTTCCTCACATGCCCCTGGGATACAAAAGGGCCTTATGCAGCTTGTGTGACACCATGATCCTCCTTTGCTATGAATATTCTTTTCTTATTTTCTCAGCTTTCTTATGGAATATATTTCTACCTCTTTTACTGTGCATTTCTTAGGAAGAAAAATGTTTAATAATATGATGTAAAGATAACTTTTGTTTGGTAGGATTGATCAATGCTCACTTAGAGAAAATATCTTCCAAATAATTCATCTCATAGGTAGGAAGCATATGAGAGTAGCGGGCTCTCTCATAGTTGATTTCGAATGACTTTCTCCACCTTCTCCTCTCCTTCCATTAGTAAAGCTGACAAATAAAATGATGACATCTTTATGATGAGATGTTTGAGCGTGAGAAGTAGTACTCTCCAGTATTAAAAATAGCATTTAATGCACATGTTTCTATATAGATTGGGAATTATGACTCTTCCTCTGTTTTGGAAGGTTTGGATTACCTGATTCTTTGACCAAAGCAAATAGTGGATTTAAGAAGCAGGAAACAATGTCATTTTCCATCTAGAACTGCTTCTTCATAGGTTTAGTGGTATAATTACTGAATTGAAAAAAACAAACTTGGTCCTTTTCCCCCTTCTTATGTCTAAGAGGTAGAGCCAAGAAGAAGGGGTTAGAAAAGTTGCATTCCTCCAACAATCTATACCCCAGAATAAAAAGCATGTATAATAATTTCTGGATAATTATGTGTTGACAATTCTCATTAACTAGTTTTTTCTGACCTACCAAGCTACGTTCTTCACCATTATATTACATAGCAACACACTCCTTATACCTAAAAGGTCATTTGTGGCCTCATCATTTTACACATGTGGGAAGACACCAGTTGTGAACTCTTCAATATGGAAATATCTCTCTGCATAGCAGACCCCTCCTGTCCTGCATATGAATGCTTAATTGATGGTTCAGAACTATTTGGTACCTTTCGAAAGTTATTTGTATTAGTTTTCTATGTAAATTTAACACATTAGTGGCTTAAAACAACATAAATTTATTATCTTACCATTTTGGAGACCAGAAGTCTGATATGGGTCTCACTAGGCTAAAACCAAGGCATTGGCAGGCCTGTGTTTCTTCCTGGAAGTTGTAGGGGAGATTCTGTTACCTTGACTCATCCAGCTTCCAGAACTTGCTGGCATTTCTTGCCATGGCTCCCTTCCATTTTCAAAGCCAGCCATGGGATTGTGGGTCCTTTTCACATTGTTTCACACCAACCTCTGCTTCTATCATCACATCCCTCTCTCTGACTTTGACTTCTCTTCTGTCACCTTCTTTCACTTCTAAAAAATCCCTTGTAACTACATTGGACCCATCCAGGTAATCCAAGATAATCTCTTCATCTCAAGGTTAGTTGATTTGTAAATTTAATTTCATCCGCAACCTTTATTCTCCCTTGCCATGTAACAACGTACTCATAAGTACTGAGTATTAGGGAGTGGATATCTTTGGAGGGCCATTATTTTATCATACCCTTCTCTCATCTCAGATTTAACTAATGAGGGATAGAGGTTGAGGTTTTGAACTGGATTAGCAGAAGTTAGCTGATCGTGGCAGAAGTGAAGATGATATTTCATAGACAGATGCTCAGGAGTCTCACCCCGAGTCTGAGCTTCATCATGCAGAGTTGTTCTGCATGGCTGTTGGAGTGCAGCCTGCAGAGTCAGGTCAGAACCAAGATGTTCGATCTATGGGACTGTTCTTTTCTAATAGGAATATAGTCCTGCAAAGGAGAGAATTGACATTTGCTGACTTACACTCTTTGGTCCTAGTTAATAAAGACAATATCATTGTTATTTATACAAGTGATCAGACTGCATGAACACTGGGGATTTTCCAGCATATTTGCCTTTGAGTAGACAACATGGTCCCTGAGAACAGGTCCCAGGACTCTGTGTTTCTACCTGTGCCCAAACACCTCCCCTTAGCTCTGGTGAACCCATTTCAGAGGCTGTTAAAGGTCAAGCAGCTGTCTTGGTACAGCTGTCCTACTCCAGTTGTTGAAAGGTGCTTTAAAGTTTTCTGAAATGTGCAATTTCCCCTTTTCTCATTTGAATCCCAGAATTCTAGCTGTGTAGTCAGGTTTTTAGATTTGACTTCTGCCAAGCCTAAACTTCTGGGCTTGGGTCTTGAACTCAACTCTTTTAGGTTTTCCCATTGTCTTTGATTGAGCCAGTCACTCCAAATTGGATTTTCACTAATCTTTTCTTTCCTCTGTTCTTACTCCTCCTTCTACCTTCAGGACTTTGTAAGGCATGCAGGACTCACTGCTAGGTCCCACTGACCTTGCCAGGTTTTATCTCAGTCCTTTCTGATCTTTCCCTTGCTGACTTTCCTTAGTTTTGAGCAGACACTTAGAGGATGTTAAGGTTCATTAATGTAGAAGAAGATGCTTTGGTAGGAGAAACAAGGCAACTTCTGATCAAGCACAGAACACATAATTTCTTAGCAACACTTCATAAGGAATTGGGAGTACAGGTAGTCACTCCCTCATATTTTTATGTCTGTAGCAGCGAGAGCAGAGCTCTGAAAAAGAAGGGACTCTTCAATATTTTTCACTGAATAGGGAGGTTGTCATGATTGGGAGAGAAGATTTTGGCTACAGAACTTTGAGTCACTGTATAAAAAATGTCTCCCTTTAAACTGACAGGTCATTATTTTTTAAATAATTTTTTTTTTTGGTTTTGGCTTTTAGATGAAAACCTTTCTCAGATTTCTAATTGCCTAGAAGTAGTTTTCTCCAGGACCTTTTGGATATTAAACAGACAATCCAGAAAGGAGGAAAAAAGTACCAAAAGAAAAGCTAAGGGAAGTGTTGTGTTTCTTTGGGATCTTTTCTAAGCTGTCAACAGTGTTAAGGGCAGTTTGGGGACACAGAGGGAAGTATGGCGACTGTGTCTTCCAGAGGAAATGAAGAACTTTGTGCTTGTGGGAGTAATGGAAGCTCCATGGCCAAATTTACTCAGGACTCAGTCCTTCTCCTGGGAGGTTGAGAGCATGGTGGTGGATAATCCTTTGCCAATAAAACAAGAAAAAGAATGAGAAAGGACAGTGGAAATGTGCCTGGAGGCCTCAGATGTAAGAAAATTCTTTAGAGAGACCCTTAAAAGCATAAAGAGACCTTGCTGAGTAGTTGATAGACTTACTTGAGTTTTACAGAGAAGATATAATGAGAGCTAGAGAGTCATCTGTCTCCTGTACATTCCAGTAAAAACCTTTAAGCTCCAGCTCCAGAAGTCACAGAATGTTGAGGGGTAAATGGTCTCAGAGGGCCAGGCAAGTGGAGAAAGGTACTGTGTCTGCAGCATCCTACTGGCTATCTGTGGGTTGCCAACCAAATATTACCCCCTCCCCCTCCCTCAATAAACATTTGGTTGTGCTTTGTGCTACATGGGGTTGCGTGGCATGAGTTTGGATCCTGGCTTATCTAATTAGTCTCCAAATGACCCCCAAACAATGTATTTAGTCTCTATATGCTCTCTGTGTGAAGGAGGAATAATACACATTCTTCATTATTGGGTAGTGTTGAGCCGCATGTGAGGTAAAGTGTGCTCAACATTCAGCACACTTCAGGGTGCATAGTAGGGGTCATTAAAAGTGAGCTGCAGTGATTTTCATATTATTATGGTTAAACTCAGGAACTTGGGAGGCATGCTTATAGCAGTAGCTGGAATTTTGTTGCCCAATCTTGCTCTACCTAAGGGTTAACATGCACATACAAAAAAGCTCCCCCTTCCATTTTTCAGGGTATTGACTTCAAAGTTTAGGCTCTCTGCACCCTACAATTTGAATTTGTACTGCTTTTGGTTCAACTGTGAAATTGTGGTATGCTAGAGCTTAACTCAGCCAGGCTTGTTTTTTCTGTTTTTTTCCTTGTAGCCAGTTTGGCATTACATAGGTCTTAACGCTGGTTTCACACTCCCTTGAATAAAAGGTTAGAGGTCAATTTGAAACATGGCAGGGTGGACAGTAATAGCATTTGGCACCTAGATCCCCCTTTTATACAGTGCGAAGCATTTTAGAAACACTAACCTCAGTGGGGTTCTCAGATTAGTTCTGTTTTGAATTAGTCCCTCCAATCTGGGTGGTAAAAAGCAAGCAGGGAGGTTAAATGAACTTATTCAAGTTGAGACACAGAGAACTTTTCGAAACTGATATTCATCTTTAGGACCTAAGCCTTCATTGCCTCCCCCACTCCCTTCCTCTTGGCACTCTCTGGAACCCATTGCTTTCTCTGACCTAAGTCGTATCTATCGAGAAGGAAATGGCATTCAAGTACAATTATTTGTCTAATTTCTTCCTTTTTTGGTAGATGGAGATTTTGTTACTGGGCAGAGGAGGGGATATAGGGAAGAAACTCACCGTGTGTCTACTGCTGCCACTCACCATGATTGTTTATGGAATAAAGGGAACAGCACACACTTCTTCGGGAACCACTCATGACACTGGTGGTCGGCAGGAGGATGCTGGGAACTGGTGTTGGAGGGGAAACAATTCACAACTGATGTTGAATACTCATTTGTATTTTCTAAAAGTCGCATCTTTAACAGGATTCCCTGCCAACCCTGTCTCCTCCTGGGGTTTCTAGGGCTGCTATTGCTGGTTCTGACATCTTTCTAAGGTAGAAATGATAGCGATGAACAAGAAGGAGAAGGGGGAGGAGTAGAAAGAGGAATAGAGAAGATTGAGGAGGAGGAGGAGAAGTAAGAAGGGGAGGAAGAGAAAAATATTTTTCTTCTAAATAATTGCTGAAGGAAAACACATCTTTTGGCAAAATGGAATCACATTTATTTCTATGATCATTTTTCTCCTAGGAGAAGAAAGCACTTATGTATTTGTAAAACTATGCATGTTAATAACAGGTAAACTGCATTTGAATTACAGGTAAACACAGTAAAGGCAGGTGGCTTGCTTTGACCTGGGGGGTATCTCCAATATCAGTGGACAGATGGTAGCAAAGGGGGCTTCCTTTTCATCTGAGTCCCTGCACTACAATGTATCACTGAGCATTGGCTTTGGGATAAAGGGAATTATTCTGTCCTAGGCTAAAATTTTACTGATGTTTAAGTTATTAACCCATCTCTAAAGCTAGACATGTTTTGATTACTTACCTCACTACTTTCTCGATTGATAAGTTATTGTCAACTGTTTTATCAGGGACTCAGAGTTTGTCTTCTATCACTTGGTAGAGAGTGGTGTCCACTTGTTTGCCATTTTAGGCTTTGTGAATGCGTCCAGTTTATGAAGCTAACAAATGCCTTTGTAACATTCTGGACAATGTGCCCTCATTTCATAGGTGGCTCTTTCTATTCAGCATTGACTAACTGGAGACAAAGACAAGCAGAGAGGTAGGACTTTATTTCCTTAGTCTCCTGGCACATTGAGTAGAAACTCTACCATCCCACTTTTCACAGGTAATGCTAGAACACACCTCAGTGCTCACTCTAATTTCTTGATCAAACACCAAAAATGGAGAGTAAGTTCTGAAATATTGCTTTGGGTGGTGTTATAGGTATGTTTCTGAAAATTTTCATATAGTGCTATTCAACTGCCCTAATGAAAATCCAATGGGAATGGTACAACACACCTCTTAGAGTGTTGTACAGCATCTCTCTTTTTTTCAAATTCATTTTTAAAACATTTAAATATACTTGGTATACAATATTATTTTAGTTATATTAGTTTCAGGGGTACACATAATGATTTGACATTTTAAATATTTTTTATTGATTTTTAGAGATAGAACCATTGATGAGAGAGAAACATCATCAATCAGCTGCTTCCTGTGCACCCTACACTGAGGATCGAGCCTGCAACCTGGGCATATGCTCTGATTGGGAATCGAACCAGTGACCTCCTAGTTCATGGGTCAATACTCAACCACTGAGCCACACCAGCTGGGCATGATTTGACATTTTTATACCTTACAGTGTGATCACCCCACTAATTCTAGTAATCATCTGTCACCATGAAAACTTATCACAATATTATTGACTATACTCCCTTTCATTTTTTTCACCCATCCCCCTGTTCCCACCCCATTGGCAACCTTCCCTTTGGTTTCTACACTGTCTCTTAAAGTCCCATCTGGGTGGGAAGTTGCAGAATGCATGATCTTTTTTCATAGACCCTAGCAACATATTCATGGAAGCCTCAAGTATACATCCAAATAAAATAAATCATTAGACTGCAGCTCATTAATTGATGTCCTACTTTAAGAAATAGAAAGTCAGTGCCCATCAGACTTCTAGATAGTTCCTCCCACAGTTAGTTTTGATATTTCCAGGCAATTAAGGCCAATGAGTCTGAGCAGATATGACATTCAGCATCTTTTTCAGATGCTTCAGGATATCATTTCAGATACTCAAGTATTAACATGTTCACCTTTTGGCAGCACTGGTTATTTTTGAGACTCAAAATAAACTAGATGGACTTTAATGGATATGGGATGTACTTAAAGCCACTTGGAGTATCATTCTAAATTGAAAACTGTCCTATGGGACCAAATGGAAATCTGTATTAGTTTTCTCTGACAGTGTCTTATAATATTTACTGATAGATTGACATTGAAAACTGCTTGGCTCTCAGCAAGCAGTCCAAACGTTGCGAGCTGCAGAGCATGCTGACATGGTCTACCTTAGTTCATAGGTTTGGATGCTTCTAGTTCTTACATGTTCTGTTTTGTGAGTTTTCTCTTATACCTTCAAGAAAAGATCTAGCCCTAGTCAGTTTGGCTCAGTGGATAGAGCATTGGCCTACGGACTAAATGGTTCCAGGTTTGATTCCGGCCAAGGGCACATGCCCAGGTTGCGGGCTCGATCCCCAGTAGGGGGCATGCAGGAGGCAGCTGATCAATGATTCTCACCATTGATGTTTCTATCTCCCTCTCCCTCTTCCTTCTTCTCTGAAATCAATAAAGAAATATATTTTTTTTTAAAAAAGAAAAGTTCTAGAAGAACTATCTCAGAGCAGTATTTCTCTTATGAAAATCCCCACCTCCAAGGAGGATGATTATCTATGAAAATTCTTCAGTCTCAAGCATGTCAAACTCGCGTCTGGCAGGTCGCATGCCTTGTTTACTTAAACAAGGCATGCGGCCTGCTGGCTGCAAGTTTGACATGCTTGGTCTAAGTTCATCTAACTTTTTGATGAAACAACAAACACTCCAACCCATGGTCTTCTTAATTCTATTTATAATTCTTCTGGATAATAAACCTACAACATGAAGCATCTGTTACTAAGCTACTGCCTCTCAGCTAAAACTCTAAGGGTCAGATACCAGTTTAGAGTTTTTTAAAAAATTGTCTGGACTCCCAACCTAGTTTGGGGAGGTCCAGTACTATTTCCCAGTTAGAAATTATTATTTTCTCATTTTTTGTGAAACTGTGATGTAAAAAAAAAAAAAATTTCCAGCCCTGGCTGGTTTAGCTCAGTGGAGCATTGGCTTATAAATTGAAGGGCCCCAGGTTCGATTCCAGTCAATGGCATGTGCCTGGGATGCGGGCTCGATCCCCAGTAAGGGGGAGGGGTACAGGAGGCAGCCGATCAATGATTCTCTCTCATCATTGATGTTTCTATCTCTCTCTCCCTCTCCCTTTCTCTCTCTCTCTCTCTCTCTCTCTCTCAAAAAAATCAATAAAAGTATTAAAAAAATTTTTTTTCCAAACTTCTTCCTGATGTTTTCTGTGCAGTAGTTCTGGGACTCTCCTCTCTAATGGGTTACTGCTCTGGAAAAACAAACTTCAAACTGTGAAGCTTCCTAGGTAGCCATCTCTTTTGTGTCTGAATAGCCCTTTTCCAGAGCTATGTCCATCACCAGTGACACCCTTGATGGTTACAACATAGAAGTGCCTCTTAAACCATATATGGTGAAGGACCAGGTCTCAGTCTTTATTTCCAAGGAATGAAATATATACAAACACAAATCTGCTGAGCAGGTAAGTAAATTCACTAAAAAATTTCTAAATACTTTCAGTTTTCATTCTCATGTACCATGGACAAGTAATAAAGTGTCAAGTGTCAAGACCAGCACCAGTTCCTGACACTGGCTTTGAATAGCGCTGACCTAGGTTCCTTGTTAGAAGGTCATCTTAGTGCTGTTCTCTGAACAAATTGACATCCTGGCTGAGCCATGTGATGGGAACATATTCAAAGTGCTCTGAAGTTGCTCTGCAAAGGAATTTTCTGTAACAACCCAGCAAGCAACCTTTCTCCCCGCCCAGTCAAGTACCCTGACGTGAGGACATGTTTTGTTGCATTTCTTTGATTAGCAAGTGTTTTCCTGCTCAGAGGATACCCTTCCTTCTTTGGTTTTCTGATTTACCTTGCTTATAAATTTCAAATTCAAGAATTCAGAAAATTTGGCAAGAGTCCCAAATTCCTTTTGAATTTCTCTCATGTGACACCCAAGGACAAATGTGCAACTGAGTATCAAAAAGAATGGGGCTAAATAGTTCCCTGGGGTAGATATGTAAATCGAACATTAATAACAATTCTGGGCTATATTGATTAACATTCATTCATAAACAATGGAACTTCTGGAGGGAGGGACAATGGCACAGTTTTAGTGCAGGAAGCTACTGGCCCCCATACTTGTGAAATCGGTATTTATAAAATGATGACAATAGCAACAAAACATAATAAATAAACCAATTCTTAGAGTTTTAGTCTGAGAAAAGAATTACTACAAGGCTGAGTCTTTCTAATGTTTTTTTTTATTCCTGATATGTCTTAAATGTAAAATTTGAAGTGTTTTTTTATTTGTAATCTCCTTTGTCTTTCTCTTCAATTTTTATTCATCCTAGCTCTTTTTTGTTGTGAAACCAAGAACTTAGAGGTGGCCAACAGGGATTTAGTGGGTCTTTGAGGAATCTTTTCTAAGCCATTTTTGGCATTTGGGACAAACTCTATGCTATGATTACTGAAAATTTGGCAAAATCAAACTCTTGCTCATATATATTTATAGAATAATAAGGGAAACTGATTGATAGGGTTTTCATCACAGCTAAGTGTAGCTTTGACATAGAAACAACGAGCTTCTACTTGGCAGCTCATCCTAAGGCAAAATATTCTAGAATTGGTGAACTCAGAGAATCCAAAGAAAAAGAAAGCATGTGAGTAGACAAAGAGGAAGGGTGTAAATCTCTGATCTTTTATTGTACAAGAGATTTTAGTTGGCATATTAAGAAATATGTCAAATTAATTGAATTAAGAGCCTCTAATAATACTCAATATTTAGCTACCTCTAAGCACTTAAAAAAGAAAGAAATATACAGTATTTAACCTACAATTTCTAGGAAAATAATCTCTTCCTAAACACAAAACATAAATATAATCACTGTAGGAGTAACTTGTCTGTCATGCTATGAAACTTACCTGGACACATCTTATTCTTTGCAGGTAAATTCACAATAGTTTTTCTACATATGTAGAAGGTATGAATGTAAAATGAGAAATTCTCATAAAAAAACAGAATGATGATCAGTCTAATGCCCTATAATCACTGACAAGAGTTCCAATAAAAGGGGGCTGTATTGGTTTTTTTCCTCCTTTACTTTTGCAGGGGGAAGGAGCAGAGAAGGGCTCTTTGCCCTGGAGAAGGATCAGGGAATGGGTCAGGGCAGGGTCTAGGAGAGGTATGAAGGTTAAGATGGACTCCCACCGATGATTGAGGTCACTCCTATTCACACATCTACATGAATCAGAACACCCCACCTTAAAAAATCCAAGTATATAAATGAAAGGAGAGAATCATATAAATCTCACCCTGTGTTTATAGAAGAATTACAACAAAATGAAAGTTTTCATTAACTAGAGTAACTTATCCAGGCAAGAAGCTTATCCAGAGGATATGTCTAGCAGTTTTAATCTCAATAGAAATGAGTGAAAAGGAAAGCTAGAGTTCCACATTTTTGTGTCATGCTTTAAGGGAGTTTCATGATGGTCAATTGGGTTTACTGATTCCCTGAATAATTGAAAGTGCTGACTCTTTCATTAAGTCTGCTTCTCAATATCCCACCCATTTCATATGACAGTACCTGTGAGTACTAGGGCTTTGAGACACGAAGGCCAGCCCCTTCCATCAGCTGTACCCAGTCTAGTGAAGGGAGATAAACAAATACATGCAGCACATAAAAAGGAGTGGGGGTAGTACGGGGGTACCCAGGAGAGGCATATAATATTAGATTTAGAAATTCAAAGAAGGCACCCAGGAGGTGCTGATGCCTCCCTTGGGACCATATCAATAGAATGAAGGTGGGACAGGGTATTGAGTGTCCTGGGGGAAGCCCTTTCCAGGCTCAGGTGTGAGTGTGAAGATTGGGGGGTGTGGGAACAGAAGGCAGGATGGCAATTCACAGGAAAACAGGAAAGAAAGCTGCCAGAGCTGGAGGGGACCTTCAAGTTAGCAAACAAAATGCTACATTTTTTTTTATTATGAACATCGATAGTTATAGCCTGGCTGGTGTGTGGCCCAGTGGTTGAGCGTCAACCTATGAACCAGGAGGTCATGGTTCAATTCCCGGTCAGAGCACATGCCCAGGTTGTGGGCTCGACCCCCAGTGGGGGGTGTGTAGGAGGCAGCCCATCAATGATTCTTTGTCATCATTGATGTTTCTCTCTCTTCCTCTTCCTTCCTCTCTGAAATGAATAAAAATACATTAAAAAAAAGAAAAGAAAATCGGTAGTTATAATGCTAATACAATCGAGAAAAGAGTTGATGAAATTTAGAATTTCTTGTTTAATAAAGGAATATATGATTTGGAAATATTTAATGTAAAATAATTAAAATTAAAATGTTGCACCCTTTTAAAAAAGTGTTATAAACATCTACTCAATGTAATGCATATAAGAGGGGAAGTCTTGGTTATCTATAACGTTATTTTATGGAGGATACCTCACGCCCTAACAATAACAGATAAATAGGATGTAGAAATGGAAATGGAAATCGAAAGAGAAAATATGCTTTGGGTGCCCATCGTACTGTGTTGCATTTATAATCACTCTTCAGCTATTCCTGAATAATATTTATAATAATAATACTGTTGTTAGACTCTCTTTGCACTTGACCCAGATATAGCCAAGCACTCAAGTATGGCTTTAAAAACACTAAAAGCATTATATATAGAGGTCAGCTGTCTTTAGGCTAGTAGTTAAAGGGGATATATAACATTCTGTTTATGGCAAATCAATGATTCACTGAAGAGAGCATTGATGTTTAGTTGGAAAATTCTTTGAAAAGAAAATATGTCCTGAGATGGAAGAAATATAATTGAAATTAAATTGGCCAAAACTTAACCTCCACTGAAAATCTTAGAGTAACAAGTATGTTTAGAGTACCAGGATATGAGGTGAACACTATGGAGGTTGTTAATGATTAATGTGGGAACTTGGAATTCTGTATTACCAAGGAACAGAGCCATCCCTGGGATGCTTATGCGTGCACACACACACACACACATATCCCTTTAGGTTCCATTAAATCGCTAAGAGTAAAGATCAGACATAATACTTTTTAGAAGTCACACTGATACTGCTAACTAGAGAACCGGAGCACAAAATTCATCCACGGGTAGGGTCCCTAGGCCTGGCTGGCGATCAGGGCCGATCTGTGGGGCGACTGGTGGGGAGACTGAGGGGGCGCCCGGCTGGCACCTGCCTTGGCCAGCCTGGCGCTGCCTACTCGCCAGCTCCGCCCCCTGCTGTCACTGGTCACCTCCCTCTGTGGGGTGACTGGTGGGGCAATCAGGGGGCCCCTGCTGGCACCTGCCTTGGCTGGCCTGGGGCCTGTGGGCTGGGGGAAGCTCCTGTGTTGACTGTCTGCCCCCTGGTGGTCAGTGCATGTTATAGTGACCGGTCATTCCACTGTTCAGTTAATTTGCATATTAGGCTTTTATTATATAGGATATGCAGCCAGGATTGGAAACCACTGCTTCAGTTAACCAGGGGTGTGTGTGTGTGTGTGTGTGTGTGTAGAGGAATGGAGCAGTTAGGAAGGTTAGTAGTGGGGCATCATGAAGGATGAAAGTTATCTATATGGAAAATTCACTGGAACATGCAAGAACAAAAGAGGTTCTGAAAAGTCATGCTGAGTTCTGGGAACTGGAGTAGAGGGAAATAAGGCTGGAGGAAAGCTGAGTATGTCCTAAATCCACAAAACTAGAAATGAGGAACCACTGAAGAGTTTTAGAAGGAGGAAGACACAGTCAGATTTATGGTTTGAATGGATTACACAATGGCAGGATAGAAAATAGATATGAGGGAGATGTTACTTCAGAGTTCTCATCAATTGTGTCTCTGACTCCTATACCTATTTTGAGCTATTTTATGCCAGTGACTTGTGGCCAATAATCTTTCCCCACTTTTTAAAAAAATATATTTTTATTCATTTCAGAGAGGAAGGGAGAGGGAGAGAAAGAGAGAGAGAGAGAGAGAGAGAGAGAGAGAGAGAGATCAATGATGAGAGAGAATCAGTGGTTGGCTGCCTCCTATACGTCCCCCACTGGGGATCGAGCCCACAACCCACGTATGTGCCCTTGAATGGAATCGAACCTGGGACTCTTCAGTCCACAGGCCAATGCTCTATCCACTGAGCCAAACCAGCTAGGGCTTTTCCCATGTTTTGATGATACACAGGAAGAGAAAGAGGAAAGGAGAGGAGGCAACACAGGAGAGAAGGTAGACAGGCTCTGTCTCTAGTAGAAAACACTACTTCAGCCACGTTCCTTGGTCGGTGGCTCCTCATGCTTCTTGGGCATCCTGAGTGGGTGTACGTGGATGCCCGAGGCTTGTGTGGCTCCCTCTAGGCTGTTGCTACTCACACTGTGGTCCCTTGGACCGGCAGCATCAGGATCACTTGGGAGTTTTGATGGAAATGCAAACTGTAAAACCACACTCCCCCTACCAAATCAGAAATTGCATTTTAACAAGTTTCTCAGGTAATTTTTATGCAATATAGTTTGAGATGCACTACTCTAAAGCAAGGCTTTTCAAACTTTTACCCTGCACCCTTCCATAAAGCAAGAAGTTCATTTCACATTGTGGCCTAGGAGTCATACATACCTGTGTACATGCAAATGAAGAAAAACTTTTTAGGGGCAAATGTGGTCTATTCTATGCATGCAATGCTATGCTATTGCATCCTAAAAAAATATGCTGCTGGTCAACACCTACTCCATTGGTTTCATAATTTGCTCATAGTTGGTGACATACTCAGTTTGTGCACCTAAAGAAACCAAAGTGGGGTAACCCTAAAATAGAATATTGGCAATATAGTCTCATTTTACAGGAAAAATTAATTAAATGGAAAACAATTGGTCAATTGAAAGATACTTTTGTCTGATACACTTTAAAAAATTCTGGCTTTTGCCATTGTTAATTGTTAGCATCTAAGTGTCAGTAAACATAATAAAAAATAAAGGAAGAGGAGACAAATATTGGTGGGAAAGGAGTTGGAAAGAGTCAACCAGACTTCATTTAATAATAGAAATATTAGTAATGTACTTTCAGTTAAAATTTTATGTGTCATCAAATTAATGTTTGTTGCTATGGAATTTTTCTTGATATAAAAAAGATTTGGTCATGTGATGTTATTCCATGTAGTAATATTTAATTCTACCTGATTACAGTTGAGAGTCATTGCTTTAGAAAAGTATTTCTAAATTATTTTGGCCATAGTGGAGATTGACAGGGCAAAAGTCCCCGCAGCCTACTTATTCTATTCATTCCCACTCTGTAGAGAGGGGAAAATAGAGTAATAAGAGGGAACGTGTCACTGTATAAGCAAATTTTTTGTGGTTTGCCTTAGCAGAGTGGTAGAAATGACTGGCCTTTGAATCACAGCATATACATGACTTAAAGTCTAGTGATTGCAAAATTATGGTCCTCAAATACTGTTGATGGAAGCATATATCACTGTGCACTCTGGGGTTAACCAAACAATCCACAACAAAGTGCAATGTAAATGAAGAAGCTAAGCCAAAAGTAATTCATAAGTTGGAGGCACTGGCAACCATGACCAAGTTAAGACCACACTGATAACCAAGTGTGCTTCCTGAAAACTGCTGGTGTCCTACCAGTTGTGCTCAATTTGACTTATGTAACAACTTCGCCAGCATTACATGGGACCCTGAATTAAAGTCATCAGGAAGCGCTACTAAAACAAGAATTTAATTTTATGAATACAACATTTTAGTCACTTCAACTCATTCATTTAGTCAGTGGCCAATGAGTCATCTTTGAATGCACAGCATATGGATTATGCATCATTAGCTGGAAGAACCAAAGAAAGAATGAGCATTATCAGGAAGCCCACTGTGGATTGTAATTCCTATTCCAGAATAGGAGGATCATTACTGGAGGATCATTCATTATCAAGGTCTCAACTGAGCAATCTAGTGACAACTCTGGGCTTCCATGGCTTTTTAAGATAATAGTATTTTTGTTTGTTTTTAAATTTTATTTTTTTATTATTATTTTTGAAAACACAGGAAAACCCATTGAAATTTGCCTGGGAACTAAGTCTGACTAATTCTGCATACTTCCACACTCACAGCCTTGTCTAAGCCAGAGATTGCTAAATGTTTCATCTCACAAAGTCTGATTGATTTGTAATGGATGTCTGTGGGGCTGTGTTGAAGCCAGAAAGGGATGTCTTGATTGATTAAGGATCTTGGCTCTGGTCACTGGACAGTGGAGGGGCAGCTGCTTGCCTTGTTTGGTCTTTCCTGCTACAGGCTCTCTTCTCCTAAACTCTAAGGCAGGACTCTCTGTCACTTTGTGGAGGTATATTTCTGGGATGTTATTGATGAATTAATTTTTTACTTCCTCCTCACCATGTCCAGATTCAGCTAAGGTTGCTAGATAAAGTACAAGATGCTCCGATAAATCTGATTGTCAGCTAAACAACAAAGACTTTGTGGGTAAAGTATGTGCCAAATATTGCAAAGAATATACTTATACAAAAGATATTGTTTATCTGAAATTTAAATTTAATTTGATACCCTATAGTTTTCTTTCTAAGTCTGGCACCCTAAATCCAGCATTTAGGATTACTTCATAGTGCGTTGGTCTCTGGATTTATAGGTCAACTACCTCCAATTTCTTCAGGGTGTACAAACTCATTTGGCACTAGAATAATTTTGTGTGTCTCAGGGTGACCCAAGATAAATATGCAAACTAATCCTGAATTACAAAAGTTTGATAAATCCAAGGAATGTGGAAAAGGGGAGCATGGGGTGGGGAATAAAGGATTAGAGGGTCAATGGAATGTAGGAGTCAGGAATGTTCAGTATTGTAGGTTGGGATTAAGTGACTGGCAGAGGCTCAGGTGGATAAAACCAATTGTGTTAGAGGTGACCTGTAGGGAGGGATCTAAAGGAGAAAAGCAGTGCAGCATGGTGTCTGGTTCTTACAAACCTGCAACAACTACCACAGTAGGAGTTCCTGAAATAGTGGGAGGGAGTTAAGAACCCCAGTTCCTAGGGCTCAGGCTGGTATTCAGTCTGGAATGCAGACTGTAACTCTATGTGTGGTGCTGAAACATGGCGGTGATGATCTTTGGAGTCCTGCTAAAGAATCCCCAAATAATATTCTTATCACTTTAGAAAAGGGCATGAAGGAACATATTTAAACACAGAGTTCCAGGAACTGCTCTCTCTCTCTCTCTCTCTCTCTCTCTCTCTCTCTCTCTCATTCTATCATGTTTCTGGAAGTAGAATTTAATTGTCAATGTTTGCTTCAAATGAAGTGGTGTGTGTGTGTGTGTGTGTGTGTGTGTGTGTGTGAATATACTAGTAGTTTAATATAAAATCATCATCACTTTTGGTAATAATCAGAAGCACCTTAAGCTTTATAAGGCAAAACAACAGCAGAAAAACTGAAAACCAGAATTTAGCCACAGATTACATTTGTGACCAGCCCTGGAACGATTTACAGTTAGGTGGTACTGACTGTAATGATTAAAACCAATTTCCCCAGTGTTTCACTCATTTTCCGTATGCTGAAGGGTTACACTGCAGTGTGGCAGGTCTTTGTCATCTTGGTAAATGACACGAAATCAACAAGGTATCTGATGAGCTGTGATTGAGTTCTGTATTATCCATCCGAATTTGCAATAACTGCTTGACTTAGCACTTCTGAGAAAATTCTGCTCAGACCTTTCTTTTGCCTTATCATCATGTTTCATTAAACACTGAAATGCCTGCAGTGTCCAAGGACTGCATACAAAATAGGGTTAAGGTATTCATTTGATCACTTTCCCATAAAGTCTAGATATTCAGCAATTCAGGAGGAAATGCATCCACAGCCCCCACGCGAAGCTGCAGGTAAACGGGCTTATCTATCACCTTGGCTCATAAGAACTCTCTCTCATCCTGTAGTATTTTCTCCCTATCACGGTCATTTTCGCATTACTTACTGCAGGGTCCCCAGGAAGATGAAGGCAGGGAAACAGGTTATACGCCAGGCGCTGCATTTTCTCTCTAGCCTTTCCTTGTGAATGAAGCTTCCTCCTTTCACGGGTTTATGAAGAACCCTCCCTGTGATTTTGCAGCACAGACTGGTGAGTGCCTGCCAGCTCCCAGCTCAGCCAGGTGCTAAGCGTCCCCTGCGGTGAGCTGGTGACTCTGCAAATTGCATGTTCCCCATTCATGTATGATGCGCATTCTGTCGTCCTCTGGGGAGCAAGGAGGCTGACGGCAACTCTCACACGAAACCTTCCCCACCGGTCTTGCAGGTAGCAAGAATATCAGGTGAATTGCTGATGCTCTGCTTCGACTTTGTTTCCCCTGCGAAGCTTAGCCCAGTGATATCAAGAGAAGCAAGAGCTCAGCCTGGACAGGGCAGTATTGCTTTGTGGCCAGGCAGTCCTGCAGGATCGGGCAGAAATAATTTCTCTTGTTCCTGATGAGCAAGGAATAATTTCTCTTGTTCCTGATGAGCAAGGGCCCATCCCATTGTCTTCATATGATTTTTCTTTTCGTGTAACTTTTCGTGTAACTGTTGAATGTCTGGCATGGTAGGAAAAGTCATTCTGGATGGAGAGACTTGCTAAACCCCTGCAGGTTCATGCGCCATGAGATAGGTTTGCAGTTGGTCTTTGTTCTAGAGGTGAAAAAGAAATATTGAGGAAGTCATTTCATATGCATGATAACTGAATTCTGGAGAGCCCAACTCTACTCCAAGTGGTATAAAATTCAGATCATTGAGTAGCTGAGCAAATGTCCTACCTTAATGATTATAGATTTGATTTGTAAATTACAGTAATAACTTATAACCAATGACAGATTAAATGGTATCAAAGTTAACGCCAGCTCATTTTTCTGCATGGTTGCACCCCAGTCTAGTGTATGTCAGATACATCTCATTTCATGTGCTTTTACAGTAGAAAACAGTGCATATGCTGAATTTCAGTAAATCAAACTAAATTTTAACTCTACAGTGGCAAAGCAGATGTATGAAGGTTGATATTTATTTAGATATTACTATGTGCCAGGCATAGTGCTCAGTACTTTGCATGAATTTTCTAAGTTTAATCCTCACAACAACTCCATGGTTTAGATATTATAATAACCTCCAATTGAGACATGTAGAAACTGGCCTAGAAAGGTGAAATAACTTACCTGAAGTACTTAGTGATGAAGGTCCACTACACTTCCTCACACATGTTTCCCCAAGGAACAAGACTGACCTGACCTGGAGAAGCTTTTCCCAGGTGCAATACATTGAGAATAAGAAATGAGTAGATTGGAGTAACAGAAGGGGTGGGCCATAGTGAACACCATTATATTTTTCACAATTATGAAGGGGCCAGAATCGCTCATTCCCTAAGCAGCTGGCTACTGGCTGCTGCCACGGCCAAGATTATGCCCCTCCACACCCCCAGGGACAGCCCGCTTCTGAAGTCTGAATGACAAAACTTTTTAAAGACCTGGCCTTTTTGCCTCAATTGGCTGAGGCCTCTGTTGTAATTACAACACACATCAATGTTTCTCTCTACCCAGTTCTGCTTCCCTCATTTTTCTACTGGGAGAATATTCCTCTCAATAAAGTTCCTGAGTACAGATCCATCTCAGAGTTTGTTTGCTGCCGAATCTGACCTGAGATGTACCAACATTTTCAGTGAAGGATGGATAGAGCCTTCAAGTCCTTGATGATATTTATTAACAGACACCCATCATTCTGTTTGTTTCTAGTTATGGCTCCCCTGTGTAACTACCCTCCTGCCCACCTGCATGACCCCTTAAGTTTGGGGATGTCCTGTGAGAGCATATGAAAATGACTGCTGTTTCTATGCCATGCCAGGATGTGAGAACCCACAAGGCAGTCTCTTGCCATGTATGCTCAGGTTCACTGTGCAGCCATTCTTATTCTCTCCATCTTTTTTACTTTGCTGTCTGCCTTCCCTTTGGTTTTAGTAATACTGGAGGCTCTTCTTGGGAGGCCCATTGGCCCCTATCAGGAGGATCAACCCATTTCTGTCTTTTCCCTACTTCCTGTTGGTTCCCCTTTCTCCCCTTGTCCTGGGAGAAGATTTCAACTCTTGGGAGAAGGGTGTTGGTGGAAGAATTCAGTTCTCAAGCCCTCAGAATGACTACAGTCAGCCTTTCTACTTACTTAAGGATGCATCTTTTGAAATGAAAGAGAGGGTGGGTGGTCTTCAACACGTTTGCTTTTGGTTTGGCTGCAGTCCTCTGAGGCAATGAATGAAGAGGGCTTAGATGGTTGGATTGGATAGAGAGCAAAAGATGGGTGACAAAAGTAAATATTTATAAATGTCCAGCAGGTATCAGTTAATATGGTAATTCAAAGGAGTAATCTTACTACATATAACACTTTATTGCAGTGGATATCTATTTACCCTCCAAAATTCTGTTAAAGCAACATTAATTTCTTAAACAAAACCAAACCTAGGATCTAATACACTGTTCTGTTCATGGAGTGTTAATAATTGTTGTTATTATCATACCTGTTATTAAAATTGTTAACTATAACCAGCACACAAGATAATAAAATGAATAATTCGAAATATAGATATTGACATTAGATTCCTGAAACATAATGTTGACCATACCAGCCACACTGATGTCTGACCTCTAGTCATAGCCACATTAGTATTTCTTTTATATTCTGAAAGTTATAAACACCTTTCTTAGTATCCACATTTAGTACCTCAATTCATTTACTACAGTACTTCAATCATTTACTATAGTCCACATTTTTAAGTACCTTCCCTCTTGGTTAGTTAATAAGATTTCATGAATGAAACTGATATTATGAATTAAAGGGTTACCATGGAGAGAAAGCAAATCAAATCCAGGATTCAAGTACACCTTCTTTCCTTCCATCTGTCCTTGTGATGAGTAAGAAGGTGCCAAGGCAATTTGAGGTAATAATAGTTTGGCTTTATCACTAGAAGGGAATACTCAATCAATAGAAATCACACTGTTTAATTTTGCTAATTGTTAAAGACATAATAAATGAAAAGTACTGCATGTACAGAATAATCTGAATTTTGTAAGAAAGGAATAAATTTTGGGGGTATAAAATATTTTAGGAGGAACCAACCCCCTGATCTTGAACTTCTGGTCTCCAGAACTATTAGACCATAACTTTCTGGCATTTAAGGGAAAAAAATCCAAGAATAAAGTGTACCAAAGTGTGAACAATGTTTTTCTTATGGTAGCAGGGGAGTTTTCTTTATAAATTCTGTAATTTCAAAATTTTTCCCTTTGGCTATGTATTACTTATAATTATGAAGTATTATCATACAAAGGATGTTTGCCTTTGGTGACAACATCAGTGTCTTCATGTGTTGAGGAAGCAAGTGCCACAGTGCCATGCAATGATGTACATATCTGAGGTTCATTTCCTCAAAGTGCCCCACCAGCCTCTGTCCTGTTCTCAAAGTCCCAGTCCTAGGTTTCTTTGGCATGTATGTATTATAGGCACAGTATTAAAGCTCAACCTCTTCCTTGGTAGAGTACCAATGGGAATTGATATCGCTTGTTATTTCTTGATTGTCACTTACTACAAGGCTTCATTCATAGCCTTGAGAACTCATTTGAGAACTTCCTTCTCTTCTCAGAAATAAAATAATGTGACGCTCTAAGAAAAGCACAGAATTTTGTGACCCACAGTCTTTGTCAACTGCTGTGGCATGCATTTTCACTTAGACCCAGGAGGATTTTTGTGACAGGAATTTGAGCATCACTAGGTAGAAGGAGAAAATGCCCATTTCCAGAAAGACAACAATAGCAAGTTCCTGGTTTCTGTGTCTTCCAAATTAGAAAAGGACCTATGAAAAGAAACTCGTGTAATGACGAATGCAATGCAAGGTAGCAATGTTTAGTATTTCTCCAAGGAAATTGTTTCCTTCATTTGGTTCTCTATTCCCCTCTCATATTGATTCACTCCTTCCAAGACTTCTCCCAGCACAGGTTTTACAAAGTGTGATAAAGAAAATAAATGAAAACAAACAAAATGTTGTAACATTGCCACAGGTTTTCTAAGAATACAGGAAAAATATTTTTTCCTTTTTCTTCTTTCTGCCCTCCATCTCTTCCTCCCCTTTCTCTTTTGGTCTCATTCTTGCTCTTATTCTCTCTTTCTTACTCTGTCTTTTCTTTCTGATTTAGGTTGTGACTTTAAGTCTGATCCAACTTATTTCTTTAGAGGTAAGAATATATGAAATCTTAGTTTTAACAGCAGTATTTTAACATGCGTAAGCTATCACTGCTGAGATGGGACTATGTTCTCCTATGTAAGATGGCATCTCCATTTAAGATTTAACTTGTGCTATGTAATCTTGTTTCCATGAGGATAGTCACAAAAAGGTCTTTCGAATTTTTAGACTTTGAGATGCCTTGTGGCTGTTTTTGAACAATTTACTCACCATAGACTCAAATCCAGGAAAGTCTTGTTACTTGTTTCTTTCAATAATTTTACCAAACATCTGCTAAGAGCTCCCAGGGGCATATTTTGCACAGGACTGAAAAATGCCTGTTGGTAATGCTAAAAGCCTGCTACTTTTAGAATACGTAACACAGCTAATATGCATTACGATTTAATAAATCCATGAATGGATATTATATGGAGATTGCAGGCCAGCTGTTCCCTTCTAAACCAAGCCAGAGGAATAGGGGCTGCAGCTAGAGGGATTTAGATTTTAATATAAGGAACTGAAAGGAGTTGCTAGGGAGATTTCTGAATCCCCTGTGAAGATTCTGACTCAGAACTCTGAATGTTGTCAGCTCTGGCCTGTGATTTCCAAGTCTTGCAAGTTAAAAAAAGAACAAAATATCCACTTGGATTTTAAACTTAGCTGAAAATCATTTAATTCATTGGAACACGTTCTCAAGCTGTACCGAAAATAAGGAGGAACATTTCCTCTCAAAGTTTCTGGAGTTAAAATAGGTCCTATTCACAGTCTTCCTTTGCCATCTCAACATAGCAAAAACGGAATCCTCACAGATTGTAGAAGCGACTGCAGGCCTTGTACCGAGCCTTTACCATTACAGCTTCCCACTGGGACTTCTCACCAAACTCCCTGTCCATTACCCTGCCAACCTGAGGCAGTCCCACAGTGAGACTGAAGCAACCACACACAGATCCTTCCATTTTTGCAGTAATTTTGTTGATGTCAATGCTTCCTTGGTTAGCGTCCCATTTGATCTTCCCAAAGATCCTACAAATCAGATAGTATTATTCCCATTTTGTTGTTGTTGTTAATCCCCACCAGAGGATATTTTTCCATTGATTTTTTAAAAATTTTAATTATTATTATCATTTTTTTAGAGATAGTGGAAGGGAAGGGGAGAGACACAGAGAGAGAAACATCCATGTGAGAGATATCGATTGGCTGCCTCCTGCACATCCCTGATCAGGGCAGGGGATGGAGCCTGCAACTAAGGTATATGCCCTTGATTGGAATCAAACCCAGGACCCTTCAGTCCATGGGCCGATGCTCTATCCACTCAACCAAACTGGCTAGGGCGTTGTTCCAATTTTCTGATAAGAAAAGTGAGAATCATGGGGTGACCAATACAAAACTATCACCTCCATAAGTGACAAAGCCAGAGAAAACCCATTGTTTTGAATCCTACTTAAGGACTCTTTGTCCTCTAGCTCAGCATTTTAATGCATATATATATATATATATATATATATATATATATATATTATATTTATTTTTTTTTTTCCAGGAGTGTTTCACTTCCAACAGTGTGGCTGATTTATCTATTTATCTGGAATGACCCCGGATAGCCACCCTTCAGAAAAATTACTAGGGAAATACTCAGGTTGGAGCTTTCCAGAAAGCCTCCTTCATGAAGAACATTCCTACTCATCCATTTACTATAAGCATCAACCGCCTGGCTTTTCCACTCACCAACTGTGAGGTGAGTTATTTAACATTTATACATCTCAGTTTTGTCATCTGTATAAATGGAAGTAATAATAGTACCTGCCCTAATGGGCTATTGTGAGGGAAAATTGAGCTAATGTATGCAAGGTGTTTGGAACAAATTGTGCTTGCAACAAAGTAAGTGGAGTGAAAATGCTGGTTACTATTACAGATTTTCCATCAACTCTAGACTTCAAGCTTGGCTGTCTCATGTGACAATAGGATAATTAATTTTATAAAAGTCATCTATAAATATATATATATCTTTTTAATGAACTGAAAGAATGAGGGATAAATAAAAACTAGTGGCTTATCATTTAGTGGGAAAGAGGAAATATCTGCACATTTCTATAGTCCAAGGCACCATAAATAATGTAAGATGAGAGCACAAAGAAAAGAGACAATCTTTGTTTTTTTTTTTTTTAAATATATTTTATTGATTTTTTACAGAGAGGAAGAGAGATAGAGAGTTAGAAACATCAATCAGCCGCCTCCTGCACATCTCCTACTGGGGATGTGCCGGCAACCCAGGTACATGCCCTTGACCGGAATCGAACCTGGGACCTTTCAGTCCGCAGGCCGACGCTCTATCCACTGAGCCAAACCGGCCTCGGCGACAATCTTTGTTTTTTAAAAAATATATTTTTATTGATTTCAAAGAGAAAGGGAGAGGGAGAGAGATAGAAACATCAATGATGAGAGAGAATCATCGACTATCTGTCTCTTCACGCCCCCACTGGGGATTGAGTCTGAAACCCGGGCATGTGCCCTGATTGGGAATCGAACTGTGATCTCCTGGTTCATAGGTCAATGCTCAACCACTGAGCAACACCAGCTGGGTGAGACATTCTTAACAGCTAGAAGGATCTGATAAGATTTCCAAAAGTGGTGGGACTTGCATATGTTACTTGCCTTAAGTCCCCACAGGACTTGCCTCAGAGGGTGCTCAGTGAATATGTGTAGGGTGACTGAAGTGGAGGCCCAGGGTTTAGGGAAAGCTTCCTGAGAGAGAAAATAGTATAAGCCATACAGAGAGGCATGGCAAGGATTAATTTAGTAAGTTCATTGCTAGTGGATTCATGGTTTGCAAAGGTAGATTTAGTCCTAGATATTGATGGTCTTGAGTGAAATTCTACAGATTTAAGTTTAATGTGGGACTCAAGCAGAACATCAGATGCATCAAAGGATCCAGCATGATTAGATATGCACTATAGGACTGTGCCTTTTATGAATTTGAGGAATGTTAGGACTGCTGGTCTGGAATCTAATACAGACAGTCCTCGGGACTTGACGTACATTGTTTCATGGTTACATCGCCATCTTCCATTTTATTTTATTTTATTTATTTTTATTGATTAAGTTATTACATATGTGTCCTTATCTCCACGTTATCCCCTATCCTCCCATTCATGCCCTCACCCTCCTGTTGTCTGTGTCCATTGGTTAGGCCTATATGCTTGCATATAAGTCCTTTGGTTGATCTCTCCCCCCATCTCCCATTTATTTATATAAAAAAAAGTTCCGTCATTTCAATGTATGTACATATGTGCTTTATGTTTTTTATTATTTATTTACCACAAGTAAAGGTCAGGAATTGTTATCTTTCTTTTAAATTTTTTTTTTACTGTTTCACTTCATTACTGCTGTGTATGTGCTCAATGTGAGTGATGTAGGTGCTTATGTAGGTGTGTTCCAATTTACAGTGAAAATTGCATGGATCTCCAACATAACCCGAGGACCTACTGTATTAGCAAAATTATAGCCACTCCTCTTATAAGACTTTCAAGGGAAATGTCCATGTTGGGGCTCAAACACAAAGAAAAACAAGACAATATTTTACTATTAGTTGGACAGTTGGTCCTTACCTACCAAGAGCTCTAGTAAGATGACTTGGAATGTGGCATGCAGATTAGAAGTTTAAGTAGCCTCTTCCCTAAACCTAGACCCTATTGTGAGCATGGTGTTCCTGATAGCTTCAAGGAAGAATAGACACTTTTGAGATTAATGGACTAAAATACATATGAAAGAGAATTGATGAGTGAGACAACTAGATAATTCAATCTCCACACATGAGAGAAGTTTTGGGCCACTTTGCCATTTCTTGTCCATAAAAGGAGAATTTTATGGAGCCATACTGATGGGTGTGATCATTAATCCACAGGGCTCTGCTCATTAGTAAATGCAGCCTAGGCACATGCATGGGATCTGATTCATTACATGAATGTCCCTCTTCCTGGAGAGAAGAAAAAGAAGGTACAGGAGAAAGTAGACGCTATTATTATTATCCTTTCCCCCTTTATGCTCCCCCCGCCCTGCCCCAGGTCTACTTAGAAGGCTTAAAGAGGAGAAGACAGAATTTGAGCTAGGTAACTGTCCATGGGACTGAAAGGAAGGTTTGATTTCAAAGACATTGGACAATCTGATCTGATATTGGAATGAGATATAGTAGCATTGAAGATAATGATCAGTTCCCATCAAAAGTGACTGGGAGGATAGGGCTGCTGCCATCAACTGAGATAAGCAATGAAGAGGCCATAGAGATTTCTGTTCTTTTGTAGTTTTTGTGTAGTATTAAAACAAGCAAGCAAGCACAAAAACACATGCATCTGCTACTATCTGAGGCTACCTCAAGGCTAAGAGGAATACTTAGTTAATTAACAAGTAGTATTACAGTGTTAAAAAAAAAAGGAAGAGTGAAAATCACCCTTTTTCTTTTCTTAGAGAAATAAAGACCGGGGAGGTAGACTTTTTTAGGAAGAAGTTATACTGGGTTCCTAAAACAAATGCCTGCTTGTTGGCATCCTTTTTGTGTCTCAGAGAATCTCAGAAAACATCTAAAGGGTGCTGAAAACTTTTGGAAGGATTATGTCAAAAAAGGTTTTAAAAGAGGGCAGTCATAGAAATTACTCTCCAAGCAACATTTTCATAGTTAAGCAGAGAACCTTGGCTCTGGGAATTGTTTAAGCACATGAGAGGAGAGAAGTGAAGAGACCATTGGTGGTATTTAAAAAGGAGAAATAGAGGAGGAGCATTATGATTGCAGACTCATGAGGAAAGATTCATATATGTGTATCTTAGCATTTGTCCTAGAATCACCGAAGGAGCTGGAAATGTGTGTGGTGCAAACAGCTGAGATAAGTACTGAAACGTAGTTGATATTTCAGGTTGTTATTTTAGGAAGACAAGAAAAGGGCTACAACAGACTTAGTGATTGCTGACAACTAATGTAATTTAAGAGGACACTATAGTTAAGGAGGGTCAAATCCAGGCATAGGTCAAAGGTCCCAGGGCTAGATTCTTAGGCAGCCATCAGAAACAGGAGCAGACAATGGCAAAGATCCAAAGTTATAGTTTATATACCATGGTTGGGGGGGGGGTTGTAAACAAAAAGGGGGTTGGCCCTAGCCAGTTTGGCTCAGTGGATAGAGCATCGGCCTGCGGACCAAAGGGTCCCGGGTTCAATTCCAGTCAAGGGCATGTACCTTGGTTGCAGGTTCCTCTCTGACCCGGGCCTTGGTCAGGGCACATGCAGGAGACAACCAATTGATGTGTTTCTCTCACATGGGTGTTTCTCTCTGTCTTTCCCTCTGTCTTCCACTCTCTCTAAAAAGATCAATGGAAAAATATTCTCAGGTGAGGATTTACAAAAAACAAACAAAACAACAACAACAAAAAACAAAACAAAAAGGGGGCTGGAACTTTGACCTGTGGCTGAGGAAATTGTAAATATTCATCATATAAGCAGGAAGAAAGACCTTGAAAAGTGAGAGAACTGTGGTTTCATTTGAGTTCTTGTTAGAACAAGAGCCATTTATCAGGTTGATCCCTTATAAAAGAATGAACAAGCTCTTCATGTATGTATAAGGAATGATCCCACAGAGTAAAACAAAGAAATACAGAGCACTTGATATAGTATGCTAGCAATTGTGTAAAATAAAAGGTGTGTGGATGCCCTAGCTGGTTTGGCTCAGTGGATAGAGCATTGGCCTGCAGAGTGAAGGTCCTGTTTTCGATTCTGGTCAAGGGCACATGCCCAGGTTGCTGGCTCGATCTCCAGTAGGGGGCATATAGGAGGCCGCCGACCAATGATTCTCATCATTCATGTTTCTATCTTTCTCTCCCCTCTCCCTTGATCTCTGAAGTCAATAAAAATATATTGAAAACAAATGTTTGTGGCTTTCTATATGTAACTACCTTGAACTTCTGGAAGGATCCACAAGGTTTTGTAATTTTGGTTACTGGGTTATTGGTAATGGTGGTAGTGGGGAATTGCACAAAAAGAAATAAAGGGTGGAAAGAAGACTTATATACTTATCAATTGTTATATGACCTATGGAAAATTAAAGATATACATTTTAAAAAGAGTGAATTGCTTAAAGATTTCATGTGGGAGTAAATGGGGTTTTATGTGTTGGAAAAAGTAGAGAATGAGGTGATCAGTCATCTCACATTATGGAAGGACAGATTTCATTTTAACAAGTTGTTTCAAATATGCATCATGCAAAATTAGTGTTTAATGTGTGAGTTAAAAGCTTTAACTCATCAAATCAAATATGTGAAGTGCGTCTAGATTAAAGATGTATTTCCTTGGAGAATATAAATCAGTCAAAATCACCCACTTTTTGGCTCTGTGGATTTTCAACTATTTCTTGCCATCTTTAGCAGTATAGTTTAAATTCTGGGGCAAGCATAAGAGATGAACAAACTTCTTGTATGTGAAACTGTGAAGTCAATTTAGTGTGGCAATAGCTTTGTGATAGAGCTCTTCCTACGTGTAGGCGTTTTTGTTTATTTCTCCTAGTTGGTGTCAGCAATGCTTCGGTTTAAAAACTCCCCCAAATCAACCCACAAACTCAAAGCAAACCAGAAAAAGGAAACAGAGATGACAGGGATGAAGAGAAACACTTGTACTTGACTGTTCTGCTCAGGGCAAGTTTTGCCTGAAACATTTGTATGTTAAATTATAGCTTACAATACCAATTCATAGGTTCACTGTAAACCTTTCTTCTGCTTGTAGCTCTTATCTCAGTCACTGGGGATGAAACCAGAAGGCGATTTTAGAGTGATGGTGTGCATGCTCTTATTATGACTGAAATCCCATTTAGGATGACCGAAAGATTGATTTGTGCGAGTCATAGATGTAGCATTGACTATAAATAAGTATTGGGTTCAACCTTTGGAAGAATTGAAAATTCTGTGGGGATAGAGATTTATATTCAGGTGTTGCTCTGTCAAGGCAATTCTAAAACTATTGGTCAACCAAAATGTTTAACAGTGTAAAAAATGCCTCGGTTAAGTAATCATAAAGAAAATGTGAAAAAAGATTTTTAGATTTACTCCTGATTTTAGAATTTCCTCATTTTATTTTCATCCTCTACAACCACAGTGCCTCACTTCTTATCTCAGAAATAGGGGACCAATGCTGTTGTATAATGATACTAGAAGAAGCAACTTAAAAATGTTATTGCAGGCATTCTGCAAGGATAGAATATTAAAATTTTAGAAAAAAGTCAATGCAAAAAATTATGAATTGGATTTATTGCTAACTAATATTTTTACCTGTTTTCATTTGGGTTATATTCCTTAGACACAGTAATAGTTTACTATGCTGCTCTTTTTGAGGCATTCTGATTGAGAATTGAACAATGTTTATTTATAAAAGTCCTTTCATTTGTTAAACATTTCTTTTTTTATCTAAAGCTATCTTGGAGCCTTTTTCCTCTTCTCAGTTGTAAAATAGATTCATGCAAGATAGTTTTCTCTAATGCTCCAGTCTTGTGGAAAGAATCAAATAGACAACAAACTAGCAAATGGTGAGAGCTACTAAATACTCTGAGATTCTAGCTATTAGTCATTGGTGTTTTGGTAATTGTGATTTATTGGCGAAAGTTACAATGCTCTGAGTTCATCAGGCTTCCACTTCTGTATTGTGGCCCAAGCATACTGCTTTTGTTTGTGACATAAATCATGTCTGGACACCAAAGACTCCAGATCTGCTAACCTTTAAGCTTTCCTCCCCCGACAGCCCCATTCTTTGTGTTTCCTTATTAGGAAATCTTGTTGCTATGTTTAAATGCGTATTTTTCTCTTAAAATCAATATGGTTCAGAAATATTGTTCAATATAACAATTATTGGAAGACAGATGAGCCTCAAATTTATAGCATTTGATCACCCATGCCACCTTTTTTTTAAAGAAATCACTTTTTGGTGTCATTTTGAATCACAGTCACCTAACTCAACAATTGTGAATTTTGAAATCCTGCCAATAAGTAGTTCATTTTTTATTCTCCATAATTAAAACATAAGCATACAAAATATTGCTTTAAGAAGCTAGGAGTTAAGACCTGCTCCTAGAATGCTTTATTTTAAGTCTTTACTTGCTAGGGTCCTTTCTGTCATTCACAGTTCACATCAAATGTCAAATCCTCAAACAGGCCTTTCCAATGCTTTCCAAAGTGGTCCTCACCATTACTCTCTATCTCATAAGCTTGTTTCATGTCAATGTGTGAAATCATCTTATCTGATTCCTTTTGTATTGTCTGTATCCTCTGAGTAGAAGGAAATATCTGTGAGGGCAGAGAGCTTGCCATCCATGTTTTCAGTTATATTCTCAGCACAGCCCAGGACTCAGTATGTAATGGACACAATACATACTTGAATAAATTCAATAAATAAATGAAATGGGAGTTAGAAAGAGCTTTTCCCCTGCATCTCTCTATAGAGATAATCTTGAGTATATTATTTAATCCTATTCATCTTATTTCTTTCTTTATAAAATATTGAGTTGAGTGTCATGACCTAAAAGGTTGCTTTAAGGTTGAAAAGTGTTACAGGTTTAACTTTGAAAATTCCTCTTAATTAGTATTGTTATTGCAAGAAAGCCCAGTGCATTGGATTGTGTCACTGTACTGGTAGATGTCTGTAATCATCTTTCAGCTAAATTATTGTTTTCCTTCAACTTTGAGAGAAAACCGTCCTGATTTATATTTTCCCTCTAGTGCAGCGGTTCTCAACCTGTGGGCCGCGACCCCTTTGGCGGTTGAACGACCCTTTCACAGGGGTCGCCTAAGACCATCCTGCATATCAGATATTTACATTACGATTCATAACAGTAGCAACAAAAATAATTTTATGATTGGGTCACAACATGAGAAACTGTATTTAAAGAGCCAGAAGTTTGAGAACCACTGCTCTAGTGGATTCTTCCTTTCTGTTATAACTTTGACTTGGCATCCTATCTAATAAAGAGGGACTATGCTAATTGACCCTCACGCTGTTGCAAAGATGGCGGCACCCACAGCCAATAAAGAAGGAATATGCTAATTGACTGCCATGCCCTCAAAAATGGCGGTGCTCACAGCCACAAGATGGTGGTACCCAGTCCCCTCAGCCCCGCCAGGGCAGCAGGCATGCAGCAAGGCTGGGTCCACCCCTAGACGGGCCCAGCCGCTCCGCATGCCTGCCTCTGGAGAACCCCAGTCTCCTCAGCCCCTCAGCTGCCCAGAGCCAGCCTGAGGTGCAGGCAAACCTCAGATGGCAGCTTCCCAGCCACCCAGGGCTGCCCAAGGCTCAGGTAACCAGGGACAGCTGAGGCTTGCGCTGCTGGCAGTGGCAGCAGCAGAGGTGTGATGGGGCATTGCCTTCCCCTGATTGCTGGGTCGCCTCCCACTCCTGAGGGCTCCTGAACTGTGAGAGGGGCAGGCCAAGCTGAGGGACACCCCCTCCAGTGCATGAATTTTCATGCACCGGGCCTCTAGTTATGATATAAAATAAAAAGTCTGTGTAAAAGGACACTTATGTCTGGTTGTACACTGTCAAAACCTGAACAAACAGGCTTAATGATACTGAAGTGAAGCTTGAGAGATGTTACTAAATCTCCTATTCACTTTGAGTGATCGATTGTCCTTGAATATGTACCATTCAGTGCTTCCTTCATTCAAATTCAAAGTCCAGGTTTCTGGTGATTAAAATAAATAGATGATGATAATTGGCTTTTTTCACCTCCTGTTTTTTTCAAACTATATTTTTATGTTCACATTCTTATGATATCAATTATTTTGATAACTGTACTTAAAGTAAGATAAAAAATCTGGCCTTTTTTATTCCCTTCTCATGTTAATTGTCTCCTTGATACTTATCTATTTATCACCATCTAACATCACACACACACACATACCCGCATATACACACAATTTATTTATCTTCATTTTTTTCTCTCTAGTAGATTATAAGTTTCACATCAAGTTTTTCTTTTTCATGTTTGCCTGTTTTATTACCCATGTCTGTCACATAGTAAAAATATAATAAATATTTGTTGAATAATAACTGAATATATTTATATATAACTTTTAGATTTTTAAAATTTAATCTATTGCCAGAAAAGCAGGAACAATGCTTGCTTCTGGCTTCTCATTGTCTGTACTATTAGGTTGGAAATCTGTCAGCAAAATTGAATTTCAACAAAAATAAGTCCTCAAAAACTCAGTCACTTAAAATATATATATATATATATTGATTTCATAGAGGAAGGGAGAGGGAAAGAGAGAAACATCTATGTGAGAGAATCATTGATTCTCTCATGCATGCCTACTGGGGATCAAGCCTGCAAACTAGGCATATGCCCTGACCGAGAATCCAACCTGTGACCTTCCAGTTCATAGGTCGACACTCAACTACTGAGCCATGCCAGTTGGGCCTCAGTCACTGTTTTAGAGCTTAATTTTGTCACTATACTGTTAAACCCTGCAATTTTTCCTTTGGAATAAGAATTTTAAAAATCTATAAGAAGATATTCAAATTAGTTTGTATGCTCAAAATAAGCCTTAGGAATCTGGTGAATAAGAGAGAATTTTTTTAAAAATTATGTTTCAATGGGTATATAATGTAATGATCTCATATGAAAAGCTTTCTATTTTTTAAATCTTAGTTAATGAAGAGGAAAAACAATTCTCTGTATTCTCTTTACCACATCACTTCTTTGTGACTTGCCTATGAAATGGAAGAAAAGGTTTGGTTTTTATATAAGTTAAAATGTCCATATGTTTTATTTTTTTAGAATTATTTGAGCTTTTTGAATGTCATGCATCCTTTCCTTTTTCATATTTAACTGAACTCAGGAGGAAGAACATATTGAGCACCTTTTCTTATTTTCCCTTAAATCAAATGAAGGGTTGTTCATATTTCAAGCAGGATAGGGGAGCTCTGTGAAGCATTTGTGTGTGTGTGTTTTTTTCCTCCAGAAGAACAGGGCACCCGCTATTCACAAGACTCAAGAAGCAGAACAACAAAGAGAACTAATGAGCAAATTTCCAAGACTTGATAAAAATCTGAATGACCTTTCCTTCTTAGAGGAAAGGGTCACTGATCCAAAGCATGCTATTGATACCAACGAGAAAGAAAAAATGAATACATAGACTTGGGAGAGTGAATTTTTGGTTAGTTAAACTGAAACCACCTGTTATCGCCAATTATTTTCTTTTTAGAAAAATAAAGCCAAAGTGTTAGAAACCCCAGTTTATAGAAAGCTATTTTTTGGAGTTAAATGAGCCAAAAGCAATAATTTCCTTTTCTGAAACACATCTCATCCATTTATTTTCTCACTCGTCCATTCATTCATTCCAGGGGTCCAGAGTGTACTAGACAGGCCAACCTGGAAATAATTATAGTGGTATGACAAATGTGGTAATAAAAGTGCAGACAATGAATAAATAAGGATTTGGTTAACTCTCCCTGCAGAATTTAGACAACTCTTTTGTCAGAGAGTGACATTTGAATCATGCTTGAAAGAATAAGGAGAATTTTTCCAGTAGGACAACATGGCAAGAAAATATTGAACAAAAGGAAATGGCTTTTTCAGAAACAAAACAATCAAGATGAAAAAAACAAAACCATGCAAGTCTCTGCTTGGTTAATGAGAAGGCATATTAGGCCATTTTCCTGACTGCTAATATTAAATCTTCTTGAACAATTGTATACCTGCTTTTCATGTTTGGCCCAACTCAGTCTCTAACAACCAAATTTAGATGAGTGTGAGGGAGAAATATTTTCAATGGGAATCATTTGTTTGAATCACTATGGTGAAGAAATGTGTTCACTCACTGGCCAGTTAAACAGCCTAAATGTTCTGCAAGCACTTCCAGGATAGCTATTCATTTCATAATGATTGGTTCTCTTGTGGGTGAAATGCTGCTGTTTCCCCATTACTGGTGATGGAATGTCTTGATTAATATCTCTCACTTTTCTTCATTCTGCCTCCTGGGTGTTTTGGCCATGACTTCATGGGAACTCAACTGTTGCTTGGTAGAAATATTTGTACAGTTAGGACAGCTCATATATTCTTTTGGAACATATTTGTTTGCTCCCTTCACTCCTTCTGACCTCTTGCCTCCTTTCTCAGCTGCCTTTACCTCTTCCCATTACCTTCTTCCCATCTCTGCAAAGGAATTAAGACTTGTTCATACCATGATCTTGATATTTGTTTCTCTTAATCCTTATCATTTACTCGATATTGTAGATATAAAAATTAAATAAATATTCAAACTCTGATTATTCTTATTAACATTTTAAGTAAATATATAATCATTTGAGTTTTAAGGTTATAATAGAAATATGTTGTGTGGAAATATAATAATGCTTTTTATTTTTTTATGATGTGTTTTCCATTATTTTGTGATGTTACATTTGATTTATCCCATCTTTATGAATTGGTATATTATGAAAAATTAAAACTCCATCTCTCCCTTTCTATAGGAAATGTCCCATCTACTTTTAAATACAAAGGGAGAGTTGGAGTTTAACTTTTCCTTCAGAGGCAGAAGGAAATGATAAATGAAGTTTCAAATAGAGAGGTTGAATTTTTCTTTTTGGCTGCATAGTTCCCATGTTCTCAGTAAGGACATGAATGATGTCTCTGTATGAGTAGTAGATCTTCTTAATCTTTCCTGGCTAGTGAGGTTCAGTGCCTCCATGAATGAACTATCAGGTAATGGGTTGGCAGTTTTGAGGACAGAAGTGAAGTTTAGAGCATCTGCTGAGGACCATGGGAAAAATGAGTGGGCTAAGGATAAATAGAAGGGCTGCTAGGGTTATCTATATATATAAAAGGCTAAGTGGCCATCCAATCAGAGGGAGCCTGATTCCTCATGGGGCCGAGCGATTCTACCTTTAGCCATGGGTTACTTTGTTGCTGGGGCACTGTCAGCCTCAAATCTGGTTTACAGCTGAGTTGTGGTGACTTGGCAGCCATGGTTCTCAGGTGATGAACCCCGGAACCAGAGAGGAGGGAGCCCGATTCCTCACAGGATTCCTGCGTGATTCCACCTTTGGCCATGGGTTATGTTGCTGCTGGGGCATTGTCAGCACTGAATCAGGCTTACTGCACATTTGCATTTGTGTTCCATACCCTGTACGACAGCAACTTTGCAGAGTGCCTTCTTGCACTCTGGGATTCCTATCTATCTATATATATAAAAGGCTAAGTAACCAGCCATACATCCGATGATTTTACTAATTTTCTTTCATCTCTGACTTCTATTATAGAGAAAGAGCAAATAGCAATATTGAAATATTTCTTCTAATTAATTTCAATGTGCACAAATCCATGCACTGGGTCACTAGTTAGTGTATAATCTTAGAAATCATTCATCAATATTGACTCTCATCATCAAAATCACTGAGTGATAGTCTTCATCAGGGCTTAGTACTCTGAGAGAAAAAAACAAAGGTTGTAACCATTGGATCTAATAGGCTCTGATGAAGTTGAGGAGAATGTGGGTCTCTAGACCAAGTATGAGTGTGCACGTACCAGGAGATTCATTTGATTTAAAAGCCATGGTAAAGAAAAAAAAAGTTGAAACCTGGCAGAACAAAGTCTGATATCCAAGGAGGAACAGGTGAGGTAGGTAAGATATAGATATGGAGGATGCTGAAACAAGAAAGATCTTGTGGATATTAGAGTCCAGCCAAAGGTGAACAGAAATGTACCCAGGACCTCTGGTGGCCCTTTTAAAAGAGTTTATTTTACTCTGACAGGCAGCCTGCATTCCTTTTATTTCTTTTTCTTTTCTTATTCTTATTCTTTTTTTTTTTTACTTTTTCTACACAAAACAAAACAGAACAGAACAAAAATCAGATTAGATTTGTTTGGCCTAAAGTATCAAGAACAATAGGATCATTTATTGTGAGTAACATTTCCAGAAGCCTCCTAATTCATTTATTAAAGAGAAACAGTATGTACATTGTTATTCATTAACAAAATAAAGGTTAATGTCCCTCATGAAATCTTTAAAAATTTTACTGCCAACTTATTGTAATGATGTTTTTCTAGGTCTAGACATTCTGGAAAATATAGCTCCTAGTAAAAATCCTAAAAGCCTTCAAGAGAGAAAATTCCAGATTTCCAACTGGAGTGCATCCCTGAGGCTGATTAAACACTCATATCAAAGGAACACCTACCCATATGCAAGAAACTGACCATCAAAGTCACATTTTTGAAGGTAGAAGATTAAGGAAACAGAAATCCCTGAGGGTGACTAAATGTTACTGCTAACTTCAAAATACTCTTAGTTTCAGTTATTTTTTCAAGATGTCATAAAATCCTGCAGTCATTCCAATCATTTCATGCCTAAAGTTTTCTTCATTGAAATAACATGTTTTTCAGGAAATGTTACAAAAGGAATGAATAGAAGTTCCATTAAACATCTGCAGAAGATCTGTGAGATTAAAAGACTTGATTGCTTTGTGGTATGTTTATTCCTTTCTCCTGCTGGAGTTCCTTATGACACATGCGTTTTCTTCATGGGAAAAATAACCACAGTGCTTTGAAGTATATCTAACTTCAGGAATTACACCTGTTTACATTGTCAAATATGATCCTCAGAAAAATGATTATTTAGCCAGTGGTTCTCAACCTTCTGGCCCTTTAAATACAGTTCCTCATGTTGTGAACCAACCATACAACTATTTTTGTTGCTACTTCATAACTGTAATGTTGCTACTGTTATGAATCATAATATAAATATCTGATATGCAGGATGGTCTTAGGCGACCCCTGTGAAAGGGTCGTTCGACCGTCAAAGGGGTCGCGACCCACAGGTTGAGAACCGCTGATTTAGACCAATGGTGGGTTCATTGATCAGTGTCATTAATTTCAAGCAACAGAAATAAACTAATGTAAGTAATAAACTTTATTAGGTAATAGGTGGCATATCATAGATTCTCCAAGAGGATCAGAGAACAGGCTTTGGGAAAGCAGCCAGGGACAGTACTTTAACTGAGTCCCAGAACTAAATACATAAACCATCATGGCAGGCTACAGACAGAGTGGCTGGGACCATCAACATCATTGCTGGGCACTTGTGGCCTGCAAACTGGATGCAAGTCATAATTCTATTGCCCAGACCTCCCCTTCCTTCACCTTCCTTCTCATTTCTTTTCTTTTTCTTTTTAAATCCTCACCCAAGGATATTTTTCTATTGATTTTTGGAGAGAGTGGAGGAGAGAGGGAAAGACATAGAGAAATATCAATGTGAGAGAAACACATTGATTGTTTGCCTCCTGCACGAGCCCAGATCAGGGCCCAGGCCAGAGAGGAGCCTGCAACTGAGGTATGTGCCCTTGACTGGAATCAAACCGAGGACCCTTTGGTCCGCAGGCCAATGTTCTATCCACTGAGCCAAAACGACTAGGGCTGGACTCTGTTTTCTTGCATCCCCATCTCCAGATTGAAAGTTCAGGGAAGGTACATCTGATCAGAGGAGACTAGGTTCTGCATTAATGTCCTAACTTCAAGGGATGCTGGTATTCTCCAATTCTATATTGGAAGGTACACTGTTCTATAAGATAGGCATGTATCTTAGACATAGGAAGGATGATTGGTTTATAGGTGGGCAAAGGAATAAAAAATATCTGCAATAGTTGTTATATTTTGATAAACATATAATATGCTTTAATATATGTATATATTACATATGTAATGTATATGTGTTCTAATATATAGATTATATATATATTAACTATAATTTCACTTTACTACAGTACTCGTTAAAATATCTCTAAATTCTCTTTCAGTATCTTCTCCCATCTCTCTCCCAAATATACTCTGTGTTCTCCTAATATGACAAACATTATATGGTAATGTCATACATTTATTTGTTTGCTTAAATATTTATTCATGTACCAATTACTATGTTAGTTATTGAATTTTCAGTGATGCATGAAAGCATCATCATCTAATGAAGGAGACAAATTAGACAAGTAAACAGGAATTGTAAAAAAAATCAATCAGGCCACTCCTCTAGTGAAAGCTCCTAATGGCTTCCCATGTAATTAAGCATAAAAGCTAAAGTCCTTCTGAGGGCCGACAAGGTCCTACAAAGTCCAACCCTGACCTCTTCACTCTCAGAACGCATTTCCTACTTGTCTCACCATGGGTCGCTCATTTGGTCCTAGCCATACTGATTTCCTTAAGTTCCCTAAACACAAAGCCATGTTCCCACCTTAGTGCTTTTGAACTGGTTACTCCTTCTGCCTGGAATATACTTCTCTAGATATTCTAGCTAATCCATCACCACCTTTAAATTCCACTTAAATATCACCTTTCTAAGATTACCTGAACCACCCTACTTAATGCAACTCTCCCCATCTCCCCACATTGGTATTCCTGAACCCCTCTGCAACCTGCTTTGTTTTTTCCATTGTACTTATAACCTTCCATATTATTGGCTTGTTTACTGTTTTATCCCAAGTGCTTATTACATGGCCTGGAACACAGTAGGCACTTAATAGATATTTGTTGACTAAATAAACAAAGGAAAGAAGTGAGTTTAGTGCACAGAATTGGGAAAGAAATAAGCAGGCAAAAGAGAATGAGATCAACTAGGAAGTAAGAGAAGAGCCTGAGAGGTAAGTGTTCTAGGAAACAGGAAGTGCTCTCCATTGCTTCTCAGAATAGTGATATGATGAGGACAGAAAGGTGTTTATTGATTTTGGCAACAAGTAACTCATTGAGGACATTAACAATAGTGGTTTCAGAGGAGTGAGATTAGATTGGAAAGAGGAAAAGAGTAAATTGGAAGTGAGAAATATGGACCTTAAAGGGAACAGAGGAGGGAGGTGTTTGTATAGGAAGATTTTGTTTTGTTTTGTTTTAATTATAAAGGAAGTAAAACATCTACACTAATAAAAGAGAAACATGGTAATTAGCGTATGACCGCTACCCTTCCCATTGGCTAATCAGCATATCCTTATGCAAATTAACTGCCAGCTAAGATGGCGGCCGGCAGCCATGCACTGAAGTGAACAGGGGAGGCTTGCTTGCTCCAGTGATGGCGAACTCCAACGTTCCCCACCTGACTTGCCGGCCTCTCAGCTGCAACTCTAAGCAACTATGTTGCAAATATAGAAGCTAAACAAAACCCCAGAAACCGGGCCTCTAGTGTTGAATATATTCTAATAATCAGGAGGGAGAGCAATACTTGATGCAGGAAAAAGCAGATGTAGCCAATGGGCTAAGTCCTTGCTAAGGCAGGGGAAGGGAAGAGGGAGGAGACTGAGTCCTGAGAGAAAACGCTTTGTCCTGAGACAAGAAGAAAGAAGCAGAAAAGGGGAGCAGATGCACACTGGGTACCACTGGGTACTTTTTCTGTTCTCAACTTGGCTCACTCACCTGTGTGATTTGCTATGCTAGACTGTGAGTTCTTTGCTTCTATCTGTCTTCTCATCCCCTGGTACTCAACATAGTCTTGCTGAAAAAAGGAAGAATTGGTGGTGACTTTAGGTAATGGAAGCCATGAGGATAGATGAGCTTATCAGTGATTGTGTCTATTACTCTGGTGGCCAATATAGTAACACTAATAACATGTGGCTATTAAAACAAATTAATGTACTTAAACTTAAATATAATTAAAATGAATTTAATTTATTTTAAATAAAAATAAATTAAAAATCTGGTTCATCAGTCACACTAGCCATATTATTTTTTAAATCCTCACCTGAAGATATTTTTCCATTGATTTTTAGAGAGAGGGGAAGAGAGAGAGGAAGACAGAGAGAAACACATCAATTGGATTGGTTGCCTCCTGCATGCATCCTGACCAGGGCCCAGCCGGGGAGGGGCCTGCAACTGTAGTACGTGCCCTTGACTGGAATCAAACCGCGGACCCTTCAGTCTCCAGGTTGATGCTCTATGCACTGAGCCAAACTGGATAGGGCACTAACCATGTTTAAGAATTCAATTGACACACCTGGCTACCTTATTAGAAAGCACAGAGATAGATACTTTTCATCATAGCAGAAAGTTCAGTTGGACAGCTCTGGAATTATAGAATAAGAAGTTGTGGGGGAAAAGGGCCTAGGAACAATGTATGGAAGTTACTGACAGAGTTTCACCATAGAGGAAGACGAGATAGGAGAAGAACAATCAGAGTTCTGGGAAGTGGGCCATGGAGATAACTTTCCACAAGAAGTCCAGTAGGTTATAGGAGAAAAACAAAAAATTGCTACAAGAAATTAGATGTGAATGGAAAATATATTATGCTATATTTTTATATAAGGGTGTGCAGAAGTAGGTTTACAGATGTTTGTATGCAAAATACTATAATAATTAATTAATAGTAATACAAGAATAAACTCTTTTGCATACTCACCACTCTAAGCCTACTTTTGTACACTCCTGTGTGTGTGTGTGTGTGGGTGGGGGTATATATATATATCTATATATATATATATATATATATATATACATATATATACATATATATATGAAGATAGTAGGAGGAAAGGTAAAAAAGA
>NW_005871051.1:23588344-23605451 GCF_000147115.1 Myotis lucifugus | reverse complement strand
AAGTGTAGGGCTGAGTGAGAGATATTTTTCTGCTGGCGACCAAGATCAACAGTAATTGATATAAATGTGAGGAGGCTGGCAGAAGGCTGACCAGGACTCCTTTTGATATTCACAGGGTGAATATCTACATTTTATTACCTGCTGCTGACTCAATGGCCTAAAGCAAACTCCCCCAAGACCTGGCAATCTTACTGTTTGCTAAATATTACCATTGATATGTCTGTTTGCATTCCTAAAGGCAATTGTGTATTCTAGCTAATAAAAGCAGCTGGGAAAGGAGCAACAGGGAGAACTTGACTTCTTTAGTTGAGTTATTCTCTGGTTCCCCAGGTGATTATAAAAATTAATATTCCGTCTTGTGTGTATCATTTGCTCGTCAGCCCTCCCTCCAAGTCTTTGAACCCGCAAAAGCCACACTGGCCGTGGACTCTCTCATTTTTCTTTCATTTGGAATGGGAGAGTGGTATATTTGTGGATAGAGAGAAGTTCTACAGAAGAAATGATTGAAGAGGGGAAAGCATGGAAATCATCAACAATGCAAATTTCAGTGTTTGAAAGCAACACTGGGATCTAGGGCATGAGTATTGGAGTTCCTGCTTTGTTTTCAGCTCTGTTCTAGGTACTAAGAATTCACTATGAGCAGATAGAAAAACTGGTCTTATGAAGTTTATATTCTGGTTTTGGAGACAGACAGTGAACAAGGTATGTAAATGCATAGCATGTCACAGAATGATAAGTACTAGCAGTGTAACCCACTGTAGGGAATGGAAATATTGCTATCAATAAAATCATTAAAATATCTTTCTACTCTGCACTAAAAATCTAGCAATGTGCTTTTAATTTACATATTATTTTTAGTCTTATTTTACTGACACTGTCTGTTGCAGTCACTGAGTGGAAAATATTACTAGAATCCTATAGAAATTTGCCTGTTAATTTTATGAATTTTGTGAACTTATAACTAACTTAAAATTTTTTATTATTCATGGAAAAAATCACATAACTTGAAAACCCGATGCTAAATTGCTAAAGGACCCAGAAGACTATGAACTTGTGTAATTAAAGGAGTAAAAAAAAAGGGTGTTTCAGTTACAGAAAAGAGTCCCATGTTATGTTCTTAAATCTAAGGGAGTCAGTAGAGCATTTCAAAATTTTTGTTCAGTTTCCTTTAGTTAGGAAAAATGAATCTACACTAATAAAAGACAAAGATGCTAATTGACCTTACCTTCGCTAAAGCCCTAAGCCACACCCACCAGCCAATCAGACCGACTATATGCAAATTAACCCAACCAAGATGGCGGCCGGCAGCCACAAGCTGGAGCCAGCAGGAGGCTTGGTTGCCCAGGTGATGGAGGAAGCCAAGCTTCCCACCAGCCCTGAGCCGGCTGAGGCTTCCGCTCATGGCAACAAAGTTTCAATTATAGAAGACAAATAAATCCCAGATGCCTGCTTCCAGCCAGCCTCCACTGGGAGCTTGGGTGGCTGGGGGTTGTGGCCAGCCTGCAAACAGCCATAAGCCCCTCACCCAGGCTGGCCACACCCTCATTGGGTGAGGGTCCCCGCTGGGGGGCTTAGCAAGCCTGAAAACGGCCTTCAGCCCCTCATCCAGGCTGGCCAGGCACCCAAGTGGGACCCCCACCCTGATCCGGGACACCCTTCAGGGCAAACCAGCCAGCCCACACCCGTGCACCAGGCCTCTATCCTATATAATAAAAGGGTAATATGCAAACTGACCCTAACAGCAGGAAGACTGGGAATGACTGGTCACTATTACACACACTGACCACCAGGGGGCAGACGCTCAGTGCAGGAGCTGCCCTCTGGTGGTCAGTGCGCTCCCACAGGGGGAGCTCCGCTCAGCCACAAGCCAGGCTGATGGCTGCCAATACAGCGGTGGTGGTGGAAGTCTCTCCCGCCTCCTCAGCAGCGCTAAGGATGTCCGACTGCAGCTTAGGCCTGCTCCCCACTGGCAAGTGGACATCCCCCGAGGCCTCCTGGGCTGCCAGAGCGATGTCTGACTGCCAGCTTAGGCCCGTTCCCCCAGGGAGCGGGCCTAAGCCAGCAGGTGGTCATCCCCTGAGGGGTCCCAGATTACGAGAGGGCACAGGCCAGGCTGAGGGACCCCTCTGAGTGCACAAATTTTTGTGCACTAGGCCTCTAGTATATTCATAAGACTCTAAGGTGACTCAGAAAAAATTAAAAATTTTAAAATGTATTTTTCAATTTTATAGATTTTATTAGAAGTTAAATTGGTAACAAAACGAGCCAACATTTAAATACTGATACTTATTTAATGTCATCTGAAAGATTCATCACTTGATAGTTGTGTTGAAATGAAAGGTAGATAACTTTTCCTGAACAATTGAGGTTGTGGGGTGCTGTAAAACTAATCAGGTATCATTTTCTCTGAGAAGCAGTGGTAGATTTTTATAATTTAGTAAACATGCTGGAAAATTTCACTGAAATGACTAGAAGGAAAAAAAATAACACATCTGGAATTTTTGTAGCATATATCTGGAGATCAGGATGTGAAAGAACTTTCGATGGAGTAAATGAGTACCTGACTGGAAGATCCAGTCCTCAAATATTTCCCAACAGGCTTGTCTAGTTCTGTCTCAATTGTAAAATTCCATCAATAGCAATTCATTTCTTTGTTTGAACTTTGTGCTTGTGTAGGGTCCAGAACTCATTCTATCTCCCTTTTCTCCTTTCTTAATCAAATGTCAGTGTTCTTCCAGTGTTAACATTGGTTGTCTATTCTCACTACTATGTACTACCGCTCATTGCTGCTGTTTCAAGCATCCATGATTCTCCAAACCTTATTTACTGCTCTAGACTTATTCCAACAAGTCTACTGCATATAATACTAATAGTAATCATAATAATTTAATTATAGTGAAGGATGTCATCTATGAATGGTTTATATACACTATATCAGGGATCCTCAAACTTTTTAAACAGGGGGCCAGTTCACTGTCCCTCAGACCGTTGGAGGGCTGGACTATAGTTAAAAAAAAAAACTATGAACAAATTCCTATGCACACAGTGGTGGCAAAAACACCCGGCGGGCCAGATAAATGTTTTTGGCAGGCCGCATGTGGCCCGAGGGGCGTAGTTTGAGGACCCCTGCTTAGGAACTAGACTTAGAACTTTCAAACATGATTCCATTTTATTCTCTTAAGTCTGTGAGTTTTACAGAAGAGAAAACCAAGGCATATTAAGTATAAGTAACTCACCCAGGATATCTTGGCTTTTAAGAAGAAGATTTGTGACCTAAATCCAGATCTGTCTGATGTGAACGTGCTTGCTTTAATCCTTACCTTACACTAATATCCCGCTCAGATGAGATGGTCCAGGGGGATTTCAAAATCAACTACAGCCAAATATCTCATTTTATTCTTCTCAGTATCCCCCTTCTCCCATGTTTTTGATCCTAATTAAGGATCCCGCTATCCACTTGAGCACTTTAGACAGAACCTAAGCACTGGGACAGCTTCATGGACATGTCACCTGAGCAGTTGCATGAGCTTCAACTCAGAAGGGCCCTGTGCTCAGCTGTTGCTCTCTTCAACTTTTTTATAATTTTTGAACAATTTTATTTTTCACTGGGCTCTACAAATTATGTAGCCAGTCTTGTGTGGGGTTGTCTTTGATTTTTTTCCTTCTTTTGATACATTCTTCTCACCGCTTCCTTTATCTCTAAGTAGTAAATCCTGCTGGGTGGAGTCTCCTTATTAAGTCCCACTTGAACCTCTCCCCTCTTCATACCAAATTTCTCTGCCTTAGTTTAGGGCCTCATCATGCTTTTTCTATATTATCATAGAGTCTCTTTCTTTCTGTTTCCAGTCTCAATTCCTATGATAAGTCCTGCACATTATTTTCAGAAGAAATTCTTTAAAAATGTACTTGTTTGTTTGCAACCCCCCAGCGACTTCCTACTTCCTGTTGGAATAAAGTTTAAACTCCTTTTTACAGCATGTAGGTTCTCAAAACTGGTAACATCTCTTACCACCTCTCCACTCACTCCCTGTTTTCCAGCCAAGTTGATATGAACAAGGGCAATTTCACCGTTTTATGCTTATATCCTTGATGTTCCTCATTCCTGGGGTCATCTTTCCTCCCTTAACTCTCATGATTTAGACTCAGCTTATCTTCTCAGGAAAAGGCTTTCCAGGACTGTCTCTGCTTTTCTCCAAACACAACTGATTATGTCATTCCCTATAGAACCCAGGACTTTTAATACACCTTTATTAGAGATTTGAAGCAAGCACTTACATTAGGCTAAGCCATAGGAATGGTTGTTTTGGTGAGTCCAAAACGGTGGTATATCTGCACATTTCTGTGGTTAGTCCTCTATTTTGTTGCAACTCTTGATACTGTCATTTGATTACTAGTGGCCCGGTGCACAGATTCATGAACATTGAAAGGAAATTAATTAGAAGAAATATTTTAATATCACTATCCACCCTTTCTCTATAATAGAAGTGTCAGAGATGAAAGAAAATTAGTAAAATGTATATGAAAATAGTATATAAATTGATTAATAAATAAATAATAACATGATATAACAACAACAAAGACATGATATAAAAACAACATTGCTGAAAACAATGACTGATCAAGTGATTAAACTGATTCTAATATCTCCCTGTATACCACATTAAGAGTAAAAACACTTTCAGAGTGCTTGACTAATTTTTCTCGTGATGAAGTATTTACAACTGTAACTTTAATGTCACACGCTCTTCAAACTTGAGAGAAAGCAACATATAACTGACCATGTCTGAAAATGGGTTCAGGTAGGAATATTCCTATTCTGTCTAGAGTTTGTCCTTGTGATTTATTAATAGTCATCGCAAATGCTGGCATCACAGGAAACTGTCTTCAAATTAATTTAAATAGGAGGCCAGTGTCAGACGGGGATGCTGGCTTCTTTCGGCTTCAGAGGTACGCTGTACCAATAGTTGGTCTTCAGACATATTCTGTCGACACCACTGCTTTCTTTCAGCCTCAGAATGTCAACAAAAACAACCAAATTCACGATCAACAATGACAGATTAAAACACACAGTCATTGTCAGAACTGTGTTCATAAGGCCAGTTATCAGAGTTCAAACTGCTTAGAGGAAAATTGTTGGATAGAGGCACCAACACCTATGGGCAATGAAGATACTGGGGCTGGCTAGGGAGGGCAAGAAATAGCTTTAATAGGCTCTGAGGGCAATTCTGATGCCACCTTCCAGAAAAAGTCTCTGAAATCTCTAGTATTTAATGGATAACCATGTACCTCCCCACCCACAACCTGAGTGATTCCTGGTGTTTCCTGCTTCTGGCTCTAGGTTTATTCTTATTATCTGCTTCAGGTGTTTCTGTTCATTTTGCCACCTTTGAGGAAATTGGGGAGTAGAAGTGTTTCCAGTCTGAGCATTCTTATGGAAAGCCCTCCTCAGCATCAAACCCCTGAGGCTTCCTAGTTTTGAACTGGTCTCTCACCTGGATGGTTTGACCTTGCCTAGCAGAATGCCAAATAAAGGAAATGAAGCTGACTTGCCTAGGAGCAAGGAAAGCATTCTAAAAGACAGCATTTAATTCTCCTGCCCAATTGATTTTCAATTGTCTTTCATTTTTTTAAAAAAAAATATATTTTTATTGATTTCAGAGGGAAAGGGAGAGGGATAGAGAGATAGAAACATCAATGATGAGAGATAATCATTGATTGGCTCCCTCCTGCATGCCCCCTACTGGGGATTGATTGAGCCCACATCCCGAGCATGTGCCCTTGACCAAAATCAAACCTGGGACCCTTTAATTGTAGGCCAATGCTCTATCCACTGAGCCAAACCAGCTAGGGCAATTGTCTTTCCTTTTAACCATTTATTATCTTCATCTTACATAGATGTTGTGCCCAGTGCTGGGCTATGCATTGCAAAGTATGGAAAAGAAATTGCCTGACGCATCAAGAAATATCTAATCTAACTGAAATGCCAAATTCAAATTTCCAACCTCTCAATTAGAGAAAGATCAGAGGCAAACTTTTGTGGTGCCAAGTACCTTGACAGGAATTTAGGATTATCTAAATTCCCTTTAGGTGTGATTCATTTGGGTGGAAATGTCAGGAGGACACATGCATGAGCTGAGACTCCAGATGGGCCTGCCACTGACCAAGGAACAGGAGCTGCTGTGGGCTCACCATCACCCTAACTATTAAGCTTGATGGGATGATGAACGCTCATGAGAAGGAGAAGGAAAAGGTGAGTATGGGGAGTCATTTCATAAAAGGGAAAACAACAAATATAAAAATGAAATATAAAATAAACCAAGTGAATCCTGATTTTCTATTGTAGGACTTTTCAGATTCTCTCCTATGAGTATGCTTAATGTTCAGCAATTTCTATAGTTACTAGGCAGCAGTCCAGTGTCATATTCCATGGCAGTGGAGTTTTGTGGAATGTATTTTATAAAATAGCCTGGAGTCCCAGGGAGTACATTGAGCCTGACAGTAGGAAAATTGAGAGGAGAAGGAGAAGCAGACCATGTATTGTAAAAAGCAGATAATCATCATTGTTAAAAGTTCATGAGAAGAAATGTTTCTTGTATCCTGCATGATAAATAAATAAGAGGTGTGAAGAAAATTGGGGAATATAAAGTGAAACCGTGGCTTTTTTAGTCTATCCAAAGCTATGTCCAATTAAGACTCTGAGAGTCCCAGATGATGTTGCTGAAGGCGAGAAAGCTAATAGTAGCAAGATAAACAAGTAAGGTTTATAGATGGGGCATATCCGGTTTTATTAGCTATCAGTTGTCATGTTTGAAAGCAAGAAAGAAAGACTAATTTATGACCAGGCAAAGTGATTTGATGTGCACTTTGGGTTAATTACTGCCATGTTTGATTTCAGAGCCAGATTCTATTTTGGTAAGATAAATTTGGCATTTGCGTTGCTTGTCTTTCAAAATGAGCATGTATATAAGAAACATGAGTTCTCTTACAATCATCAAATGCATGTTTTTATTTTACTATATAATACACACACATTAAGAAAGCTTTACTCTTTTAGGATCTATGTAGTGTTTGCATTTAGGGCTGAATATATGGAACCAGTCATTTTGTAAACACAATCCTATGCAACATGAACTTGGAATAAAGGGGGTGGTTATAAGTGTCTTAGGATTCATTCTAACTACTCTATAACCTTTTTTTTTTACTACTTTGACTATTAATTCATTTGTTTGCTTGTTTGTTTATTTATTTACTGATAGGTATTTTTTCTTTCCTTGATTCCATCCTGAGATTTCTTTGGAAGAATAGATAACTGCTGATAAATGCTCAGTATATTTTTTATAGGGAAGGATTGAAAATGTCTTTTAAACTATTTCTCTGTGTACCTGATACAATTTGGTTATAGGTGTACCTTTTTCCCTGTGAGTCATAACACACATTTTACCTATTATTGTGCAAATGCACACACATCCACACACACCCCTAGCTCAGGTAGATAAGGTGTGATTCCACCTTACAAATTACACAAATTATTAGGTCTTTTCCTTTTATTATTGTTAAAAATAGTGAGATTAATGATATTAAAATATATTCAGGTATCTAAAACATATTTAAATATATGCTTAACTGTAAGTAGGATAAAGTATTATACATCTGGAAATGTCTTTTTGCTTCTGTTTCCCCAAATACCCCTTCTTATTTTCCATTCTATGGTCTTGATTGTTTCACCTAATTTAGCACATTTATTGCATACTGGGTGTGTGCCATAAAGTGCTCTAAGATTCTCAGAAAACGGGGATAACTAGAATTTCTCTATTAACAGACTTATGAACTAGTGTGAGCAATTGAGGGTGGTTAGTGTATGTATATTAAGTTTTAATAGTTTCTGAATATCAATAGATCTTAGATTTTAATAAATGATGACTTTGGTTGTTGTTGTTCCTGGCTTCCTCTTTCTACATTCTAAGATGGCACTCCTGGCCCCTGATGAAATTTCTTAAAATACCATCTTGATCATTTACTCCTAAACTCCAAACTCTTTAGTATGGTATAAAATGTTCTCCATAACTTGGATTCTTTCTTACTTTCAAATATTATCCATCAATTGCTATTTCCCTAAACATCTCATCTGATGAATTGGTTTATATATGGGGTCACCTATTAAAACTATACCTATAAGGCCACGTGGACAATGGAAATGAGTACCCTGGCTATGGTGAGATGACAGAGGTGGGGGCTCTGACAAATTGGAGTGTGTCTAAACACTTCTACTAAGCTCCAGCCAGTTGTATTCATAGGAAAATGTTTGCTAACTGTTGTTGGACTTTGGGTATTTGAGTATTTATGTAAATCTACCAATTTGGAAGTGTTATAACTAATTTTAAAACGATAGCATGAAGGATAATAAGTAGACTGTGTCTGTGGGCTGGATCTAGTGCATGGATTGTCATCTTGAGACTTCTTATCTCAAAGTATTTGCAGACTCCTGGGTATGACTCGGTTTCCTCCAGCTTTGTACCTTTATTTGTACTCTTTTTGTTTCTTGTTTAGAATGCTCAGTGGCCATCTCATTCTATCCCATTGTTCAGTGTTCAGTGCAAGGGCCACCATGGAGTCTTACTTGCTGCAGTCCGTCAGCTCCTCTGAGCACCTGTAATGTGCGTTGTCTGTGACTCTGCTTTGATTTTTACAAGTACTTTGTCTTATCATTATTCTTGGACATATACCATATTTACTCTTTAAAATTTTTGAGAACCATGTCTGCATATGGTAGACTGTATATTTTAGCCATAACTGCAATATCTGTTTAAGGATATTATGCATAACTTTTATACAAAATCAAGTAGTTGAATGAATGAAACAATGTATCTGAAAGCATCTTGGCAAAATATATTTTTGCATACATGTAAGAAAAGAGCTAAAGTTTTGGTTCATAAATCATGGAAGTGATATTATATTACTTTTAGAAATAAAGCCTTAATAAGTCTGGGAAAATAGCTGATCATTAAGTATCACAAAAATCACATGTGGTCTATTGGATATATTTTATTTTAAAACTTTTCCCTTTAGGTTTTTACATACTACACATTCAGTGAGCTTAGGAATATTTGTAGGTATAATTGTGTTGGATGTGTTGAAGAGAATAATTTTTTTAAAACACTCTGGAATTTCAGTGGGCTGTTTATTTCTCTCCGTTTCAGATTGATTAGGCAAGTGTTTTAAGATCTTAAGCTTACCATAAAAAGAATCTAACTTCTCAAATTGCCTAGAGTAAATGAAAATTTAAAAGTATTCTCAGAGCAATTACTTGAAAGATCTCACATTTAATCCTAGGTTATGAGTGCGGACAGACAAAAAACAAACAACGCGAGGAGCTATAGGGGAGATCAACATATCAGATCATTTTATTGTTTAGTAATTTTTGTGTGAAGACAGAATATACATATATCTTGATCTCCCTGGGGGGAGATATATACATATACAGTGTATTTTGAAAGTTTAAAACATCTTTTTTTTTCTAAGGAATGAAAAAGCACATTCATCTAAATCATATTATGAAAAGAGAAAAGGTTTCCGACATCTGTTGGAAATATTAGTGCGGAGATGTTTGAGCTAGGCAGCCCTATAATATTTCCTTTGTACTGCATGTGATATCATGCATGTGGCAGTTTGTCTGTGTGCTATAACAAGCTCCCTTTCTGATTGGGATTTGCAAATATTTCCAGAGGGTTGACCACACTTGTTAAAACAAGGGGAAATTCCTCTCAGATGAAAGAGTATATTACCTTTAGGACTAGTGGGATTATGCACTAAGCCCTTAGAAGTGAACTGTTAGAAATGACTATGACTTTGAGAAGGTAACTGAATGAGGGAATCTATTGTCCAACAATACTTTAGTGTTCATATAAATTTGGGTTCAACAATCCTGTGATATTTGTCTTATCAAGTAAGCATTTTTCATGCTTCAATGCTGCAAACTTTGACATAAAAGAAAATGTGTCTCCTCTTTTATTCAAGAGCATGTATTAAACTCTACTCTATTTTGGTCATTGTTGGCTCTAGGAATAAAATAAAAATTAAATGAGAAACTACCTCTTTTTATATTCCAGTAGAATGCAAGAAATGTCTTAACAATTATAATACAAGATGATGATTGTTATAATTGAGGCACATAAATCAGGAAAGAGATTCGCACTTCCTTGGGGAAGCCAGATGAAGTCACAGGAACCAGGACTGTAAAGATACATCACGATGTTTTTGGAAAGTGGGTTTGGGAGGACAATGCTGGCAGAGGAATCTTAAGTGCAAAAGTCCAGGGGCTTGGAGTCAACATGGGTTTGGTTCATAGAAGGGTCAGTAGTTTGAGGTGGTCATGTGAGGTGGCTGTGGGACATGATGTGGAATCAGAATACAATGGGCATTATATGCCTGCTAAAAAAATTGCAGAATTCTATTCTGTAGGGAATATTCTTATTGCCTTTGACTGGCTCATTTAGATTAACGATTTAAAACTATGTTGGGTAATAAATGAGGAGGGTAAACTTAGTGGGAAATTTTGATGACTGTCTTACTAAGTGTCAAGTATTGATTTGACATTTAATACTTACAACCCCCTTTCTGGGTAAGTAACATCATTGTCTGCCATCTGAAGATTCTGAGGATTGGCGAGGGTAAGTACTTGTCCCAGAGTCACCTGTCCAGTGAGCAGCAAAGCCAAGTTCAAGCCCAGGAAGTCTGGCTCCAGTGGCCATACACTTGAAGTTCTGATGTTCTGATTCTCCAGGCAGGTCTTCTATTCCAATTCATCCTTATTGAATGTAATAGATTTCATTGTCACTGATCCAGACCCTTTAAAGGCTAAATGGATATGATGGTTAAATGTCACATGTTAAGACAGAAAGCTGTCTTCTTAGTGCTCTTCAAATATAACACTTGAAATGATAGAATATTCAGACCAATCCTCATCCTTTCTCCAGATATTAAAAATGGAAGCTGGAAAGAGAAAGCCATCTTTACTCTTTGGTCAAAGGCTATAAGGATGTGACTTTAGAGCTGTCAGTGGTCATGTCCCCAGCAAGCAGAGAAGCACGAGAGCAGGAACTCACACTGCAGAGAGGTGCAGAGCTGAGATTTGGAGGGAAAAGGGACTGTGTTCCAGAACTGAGTCCTGGTCATGCCTTGTTTAGAGGACCCTCTACCTTTTTAATATCTGACTGTTTTAAATCACCAAACACCCCTTTTTTGACTAGCTACTTAGAGTTCGGATCTTAGAAACAGCAATTCTAATATATGACAATGTGTTTCTTGTCCTTAGAATAGTTTAGTTCTTAAAATGTAAATTTTCTTTGCATGAACTGATATAATACTACTAATAATAATTATAACTAAATTGAATATCAGATGACTCTACTCCAAACTGTCTTCTTTCTTTGATCTCATACATTTAAATTTTTGTATGTTATTGGCATTTAACCATCCAATACTCAATGTTATTTTCATGATCTATAACAAATGACAATGTGGAAGAAAGGTAATGGATAAATAATTCAGAAAAAGAATAAAGAAAATAGTCCCTATAAAATAATTTATGAACCCTTTTTAAATTCTGAGCCTTGTTTGAGATTCTCTCTAGAAAATTTAAATTAATAGATGAATTAGGCTTTAGGATGCTGAGAAACTCTAGGAGACTCTTATTCAAGCATGATATTTAAAACTAGAGGCCTGGTTCTCGAAATGCATGCATGGGTGGGGTCCTTAGGCCTGTCCAGTGATCAGGGCTGATCGGGGTCTTCTGGCTGCCGGCTGGGGCTTCTCTGCTAGCTGCCGGCTGCCAGGTATGGCCTGCTGGATCGGGGGGAGGGACCCTGGGATGTTGGCCAGCCATGGGGAGGGACCAGGGGAAGTTGATCGGCCATGGGAGGTTGGCTATGGGAGCGCACTGACCACCAGGGATCAGCTCCTGCGTTGAGTGTCTGACCCCTGGTGGTCAGTGCATATCATAGCGATTGGTTGATCTGGTTCCAGTGTTCCAGTTGCTTAGGCTTTTATATATAGATAGATAGATTGATAGATAGATAGATATAGATATGTAATGACTGCAATGCATGAGTACTGACCAATCAAAATGGGTGCTGGCCTTGAACAATTGGAATGTAGTCCTACTGGTATGATGGGTATTTGTTGAACACAGACTGGTCTTCATTCCAGGTTCTGATACATTATCTGACTCCTTTATCCATCCCTGTCTTCCCCCATCACCCTGACAACACCCACCGCACACCCACACACACATGCTCTATTGACTTAAGCAGGGAGTCTGGATTTTTACTGAAAGCAGAATTGGGCCCATGGGCTTAACAAACATGTTTTTCCTATTAAGGTGAGGGAGGCTTATTTTAAAATTCAAACAAGGTCTCTGTTTTGTATGACTATCATTTGACTATTTTCTGGCATTTTAATAACCTTTATTTATGGAATTCTTTTCATATTACAACTTCTTCTATGCCTTTCAAGAAAACATAATTTCTATGGTTCAAAAGAAAAGCCATTTGACCTCATAACACTTCTTTCCACAGGGAGTTCAAAGTGCTTTGGCCTTTGTGCTTCATCTTTGAAAGTGCTGCTGTGTTGATTTTAGGTTCTGTCCTTAGCCTGCTCCCTGGCGGAAAACTTATGCATGGACTGTCAAAGGTAGGGGTGACTTGGATGTCTCAACTTTGACCCTGGGACCAAGCAGCCCCCACATTGAGGGCCAGTTTAGTGAGTAATTAGTGACTAATGGGTTTTCTGTGTAATTCTTCAGCTGTTACATCAACATGTAGCTCAGAACCTCATGTTCTTTCCCATACATCCTGTGCCAGCATTGACTGTTAATCATTATAGAAAATTTGAACATATGCATAATTATGACAAAAAGGTGGAAAAGCATAGCCTTGGATTGTGGGAATTTCTTAAAGCGAAGGGGCACTCCTTTTGGGTGCAGAATAAGGCAACTCATAAGAATTGAGTAATGTGGTGAAAAAATATCTAAAAACAGGGAGTTGAAAAAGATACTATATTGAGGGAAAGAATAAAAGGACAGCAGATATAGACCAACAAGGGCAGTAGAGAGTAAACAAGACAGTATCCTGTGAAGAAGAAAAAGTCATTAGGGTTATAGGAAAGCTGGAATTCTGTACTTCCTTGTCAACAAACCTCTCCAAGGTTGAGACTTGGGTTACCCAGCTGATAGAGGAAGAGACCAACTCCTTGGAGGCTTTGATGAAAAATCAGCAATTCACGTACACTGATTCCCAGACTCCCACTAAGGCAGGAAGAGCATGAAAGTTTTTTGACTCTGGTGTGGTCCAGCAGAGACCCAGCATTTATTTTTCTATTATAATCTAGTAACAAGAACTTACTGAAATCTAGAAACCATGCTAGCCACTTTGATAGAAAAGAAATTCAGATTGTCCCATAGAGCCAGCATCATAGGAAAATACTATTAATAAGACAACAGAACAAGGCTTTCATTCACACAAATTCTGATGCAATCATTGAGCCAGCACATGGGGAAGCAGGTCAGCAGCAGCGAGGTTACATCCCTCACTAATGTGCGGCAATTAATACTCAAAACTGGCAATTTTCTCTACATATGTTTGCATTTTTAAATGGCTCCAGGGATAAAAATTATTTGTGTTACTCTTTCCTTCATTAGAGGCATTAAGGTTTGCAGAAATAGGAAAATATGAATTATGAGTAGAAAAGTATACATTTTTTTCCTATGAGGTTGGACTTACGAGCCACCCTGTGAAATTTATAGTTAACTGTCATTGAAAACTAGGGACCTAATGTGTGTGTGGGAGGGGTGGGGGGGGTGAAAATATAAGATTAAAGCGTTTTATGAATCAGGCTGTTTGTACTCCACATGCTTACATACTGGTAGGGTACCATGTTAAATTGGGTATTCAACCAGCAAACTATGGCCCATGGGCCAAATCCAGCCTGCCATCTGTTTTTGTCAATAAAGTTTTATTAGAGAAAGCCACACTCATTGGTTTACATGTTGTCTGTCTAGGGTGCTTTCCCACTACAGAGGCAGAGTTGAGGAATTTCTACAGAGACCATAGGGCCAGTAAGTCTAAACTATTTACTATCTGTCCATTTGCAGAAAAGTGTTGCCAACACTTTTTCAGAAGCTGCAATGCTTAGAGGTATTCCTAAAGATTTTCAGGCATAGGAGACACCACAATGAGTAGTTTCCCTGTGCTTTTTAGGAAGAATTAAAAGTTGAGATGAACTTCAAGGGTAGGTTTGAAGGCAAAAGAAGGAAAGTCAACATAAACTGATGTGCATGTGGAGGTCACTATGATCACTGACTGGAGGGGCACCAGACTCAGATCTGTTTTCAACCAGCTGCACTCTTAACCCTTCATCCCTGTCATGTGAAACTTTAGCCACCTGGTCCCAGCAGCCGTGAGGGCCCCCCAAAGTGAGGGGCTCAAAATGATTAGCACAATTGGTTATACTCTAGGATTTGGTTGTGAGAAGTCATACAAACTGAGACATTGTGAAAAAACAGGCACTATTGAACAGGGCATTATGTGATAAAATACTTATCATGTGATGTGTACAAAAGATGAATTCTGTAACTTGAGGGGTTAAGAGTCACCAGCTGGCATCATGAGTCAAGAATTCCCAAGAATGTGGGATTTGAGGTGGGCTCTAAGGAATGGTAAAATGCTGATAGATGGGGAAGGGTAAGAAATGCTCCCCCGTGGAATCAGTGGAGATTATCTCTTCTCTGCCTAGAGCAGAGCAGAGCGACAGCTGGTTGACTTCCTACAGAGAACAGCTTTTGTACACAGGAACTGAAGACATGGTCCAGGGCTTTATGCTCTAGGATTAAACTGCCTCAGGCCTTATACAGTATCTCTCAGCACAATTCTCACTATTGTTCATTCAGGAATTTTCATTTGTCTTATCAAATTCTCCTCGGTGCTATCACAATAGAAAGCCATAGGAAATATTTTGCAATTTACACAATGAAAAAGAAAGACATGCTTATACATAAATCCATTTAAATGGAATTCACATGGAGTGAATTAAAGAGAAACAGCAATAAACTTACTTTCAAAGTAGGGGAAATGGAAGTATCAGAACAATTTCCCAGAGTGACAATTAGTGTCAGATTAGTGACTGAATTCAAATCTATTAACTTTGAGTGCACAGTGCTGATATGAGGTCAACAGGTAAGGATAAGGCTTTACTGTGTTAACACTTTTTAAAATTCTTTTACTTTATAGTTGGTAAATATTCATCCTCTTGAGTTCAAAATTAGCACAATTTATTATACTGTAGGATTTGATTGTGACTATAATCTGAGGTGACTCTAATTCCTGCTTTGCTGGGACATTCCTGATTTACATCGGTTATCCTAGTGTGATTAATACAGTGTCCTCTAACTCAGTCTAAACTGTTCTAGTTTGGGTGATAAATGATACAATCACCCCACCAAGGGTCCTCCACTGTTCCTCCCTAGAACCTCTTGGACTTCCTACAAACTAGAAACTAGTGGGTTAACAGCAATGTAGCCACAACCTACAGAGGGAGTGTGGCCCCGCACTAAGGCCGGTGTCCCTGTCTAATCACTTAGTAAATATTTTGGCTGTTACCTCTGTAGGTTTGGCCTTTTCCAGAGTCTCAGATTCTGCAGATGGCTGAGAGAGATTCTCCCTTAGCCTGTGGCGGTAAGCTGCTCCCCACAGATTGGAGGACTCAAGACCTCTCAGGGCCTATGTGGCCCTAGATGATGTGGCCCAGGCTATCCACTATACCTCTCTCCAGTCTCACTTCATTTTCTGTCCTCTTGCCATGTGGGTTTCGCCTCCATTTCTTGAGAACAGCTTTCCTTTTCACTCTTATTCTGCCTACCATGCTCCTTCTCCCTCCTCATCTGGCTAAGGCCATCTGTTAGGTCCAAGCTCCATTATGACATTCTTAGGCAAGCTTTCCCTGACCCACTGTGGTAGTAGAATTCTAAGATGACCCCTAAAACTTTTGCCCCAACATATATAATCTCCTATCTAATAAAGAGTGAATATGCTAATTGACCCTCACACCATCGCAAAGATGGTGGCACCCACAGCCAATAAGAAAGAATATGCTAATCGACTGCCCCACAAGATGGCAGCACCCAGTCCCTTCAGCCCCCTAGCCGCCCAGGGCCGCCTGAGGTGCAGGTAACCAGGGCCGGCCGAGGCTTGTGCTGCCGGCAGTGGCAGCAGCAGAGGTGTGATGGGGCGTCACCTTCCCCTGATCGCCAGGTCGCCTCCCGCCCCTGAGGGCTCCTGGACTGTGAGAGGGGGCAGGCCGGGCTGAGGGACCCCCCTCCAGTGCATGAATTTTCATGCACTGGGCCTCTAGTAGTTATATAAATACATATTTAATTATAGAAAGTTATGCACTGAAAGATTAACAGTGGTAACTTTTTAAAAAATATATTTTTATTGATTTCAAAGAGGAAGGAAGAGGGAAAGAGAGAGAAACATCAATGATGAGAGAGAATCACTGACTGGTCACCTCCCACATGCCCACCACTGAGGACCAAGCCCACAACCCAGGCACGTGCCCCTGAATGGAATCGAGCCTGGGACCCTTCAGTCCACAGGCCAATGCTCTATCCACTGAACCAAATCAGTTAGGGCAAAAGTGGTAACTTTTAATGCTTGAGATTATGAGTAGCTTTTATTTTATTTATTTATGCCATTCTGTATTTTATTAAAAATTATCATTATGTATTACTTTTTTAATCATAAAAATAAGTTAATAAAATTTTTTAACCCCAGATAGCACTTTTATTTGAGGATAGTACCAGATATGTACTGAGGTTCACACATTCAGAATCATACAAAATCTCTAAGCTCTTTCTTTTCATATTGTATCAATACAGGAATAGGCAAATTTAAGTGCCTTTAGAAGACAGGAAGACAAAATAACTAAATGAAATAGAAAGGGTATGCAGCAATAGGGAGGGGAAGTGACCGCAATTAACACAGAGCACATGCCTAGTCTAAAGGCATCCAAAGTAAAAAAAAATTCCCAAGCACTCAAAATACATCTACAGGACCAG
>NW_005871051.1:23510914-23588244 GCF_000147115.1 Myotis lucifugus | reverse complement strand
TATTTCAATGAAACACTAATGTAGGTACTGCTGTGATGGGATTTTGCAAATGTAATGAAGGACCCAAATAGATTGTGAATCTTCAGATGTAGAACCTAACCTTGCTGAGCCTAACCCAATCCAGTAAAACTTAAAAGGGGACTGGGCTTTTCTGGAAGAAAAAGACTTGAATCATGAAAGAATCAACACAAAGATTTTCTTTTGCTGGCTTTGAAGGAGGAGGAGATGCTGTGATAAGGAATGTGGTTAGTCTCTAAGAGTTGAGCCCAACACCCAGCAGTCAGCCAACAAAGATTGTAGGGGCCTCAGTCCTACAATCACAAGGAACCGATTTCTTCCAACCATCCGAATGGAGCTTAGAAGTGACTTCCCCCCAGAATCTCCAGTCTAGAACTCCATCTGGCTAAAACCTGAATTTCAGCTTCTGAAATGCTGGGTAGAGAATCCAGCTACACCATATCATCCAGAGTTCTGACCTACAGAAGTTTGAGATATTACATGGATATTGTTTTAATCTGCTCAGTGTGTGGTAGTTTGTTACATAAGATGAGAAAACTACTATATCCACAGTCTAGCTTGGACTCCTTTCTTATCCACCCATACAGTGTTATTCTTTCCTGTCACTGGTCTCATTTAATTTCTAATTATATATTGAGTTATGTGGTGGATTAAAGAGTCTATCCCACATATTTAAGTCCACTGGAAACCTCAGAATGCAACCTGTTTTGCAAATAGGGTCTTTGCAGATGTAATTAGCTAAGTGAATTCTTGGTGTGAAGTCATCCTGGATTTAGGGTGGGCTCTAAATACAATATCTGCAGTCCTTATAAGAAGAGACGAGGACACAGAGACACACAGAGAAGACCAGGTAAAGATGGAGGCAGGGATCAAGGGAAATGCCTATAAGCCAAGGAATGCCAAAAGTTCCAAGAGGCAGGAAGGATCCTCTCTTAGAACCTTCAGAGGGAGCTTGACCCCGCCAGCATCATGATTTCAGACTTCTGGTCTCCAGAACTGTGAAAGAATGAGTTTCTGTTGTTTTATGCCATCTAGTTTATGTTACTTTATTATGACAGAGTTAAGAAACTAACACAAGGTATATGATTAAAAAAATAAATAAATAATTAACTTTGGATTCCCTCTGTCAAGCCTCTTGAGTTAGGACATGTGTCTATTTTTGCCCAGCATGTCTTTCCCAATGCTTGGCATAGAGTAGGTGCTCAATAAATAAATCACCATTGAATTAATGAGTGTATGATTATATGAATAGACAATGACTGAGAGCTTTGCCCTGCCTCCTACTAGTTAATTTCAGCACACTAGGGAATAAATAGCTCAGTGTCTCTTTTCCTTGGAGACCCTCTCGACATCCGTTTGGTGTAGTGGGGCTCCAGGTATGCATAGGAGACCGTAGCCAGGCCAATCCAAACCAAGGAGTTTCAAGCCTATGTTTCCCCTTGGGCATATTAGAGAAAAAATACTGTGTGTTTTTTTTCTGAAGGTTGCTAAGAATATAGGCTATAACTCTTGAAAGTCTTATTTCCATATAAAGAAAAGAGCCTGGCTGAGAGTGGAGCCCACAGAGGAAATCAGAATCAAGGAAGGGGAAGAGCAAGACTAAACCATAATGATCTCATTTGTGTCTCAAATCTGACCCAAATTGTGGACTTTTCAGTTGAATGAGCCTCCCTTCCCTCCCTCTTTCCCTCTCTCCCTTCTTCCTTCTCCTCTGCTCTTCCTCCTCTTTTTATTTTATTTTATTTTATTTTTTTGGCTTGAGCAATTTCAAATCATAGTTTCTGTTACTTGCACCCAAAAGAATTCTGACTAAGTTGGAGGGAGGGGGCGACAATCCCCCCTATAAACAGCGAGGACATAGTGCCCTGACTGGTGTCTGCGAATGTGAGCTTTGTTGCAGTGCGCACAGAGCACTGTCTTGCGCCTTCTGACCAGAGGGCACGCCCTGTATCTGGTGTTACTATTTCCCATCCCTTCCCCCCAGCTCTGATTGACGGTCAGATCTCTGGTGTCCTCTGCCATGGCCCCTTGAACTGCCTTCCTAGTCCTTCTGTGTCTGCTTTGACAGTTGCTCTCACCATCTCAAAAGTTGCCAGTGTTTCTCACTGTTGCTCTGAAAAGTGGGAATTGTGCAGAGAGAGGTGATATCTGTCAGCACACATAGCAGTGTTGTGAGATTGGCTTGCCAAGTTGGCGAGACCCTCTCAATTGTTTCCTGGGGGGTGCAGAGGTTTGGGAGGGTTTATTTTACTGCTGCTGTAAAGAAGTCAGTACATAAAGGCACGTGTGGCTGCCCTGTGTGCAGACAGCACTGGCCTGAAGCAGCCTGGAGCACACGGAGGGCTTTTGTGAGGAAGCAGCGCCATCCATTATTTTTGCTGCAGTTCCCGGACTCTGTTTTGAGAAATGAGATTTGCCAAACTAAGCCAAGGATCTGAGCCATGGCTGAACTAGGAAAGAAAAAGCTAAGAGAGGGCTTCTCAGGGCTTCCTTGTTTATCCTGGAGCTGAGCTGTTGGCATGAATGTCATTTCTCGCTGCCCACCTCTGACGGCTGCCGAGTGACTGTTAGAGTGATTGGTGACTAAGTGGAGTGGAGCTATTTGAGGATAATGTAGAACATCGCCTTTATGGGCCTCAATATATTGTCTCAACAGACAGGTGGCTTTGCAAATCCATTCCCACGAATGGGGGGTTGCTGTTCTTGTTACATCCACGGAAGTGGGTGTCTGTCACTGCTGTGCCCTGTTCATGGTCTTTGTTATGGTCACTCCCTTGTCTGAATTGCTAGAGGACTTTGATTTTAAGCCTAAATGACAACAGCTGCTTTTTTGCTTAAAAGAAAAGTCTACATTTCTATTGGCAAGTTGCTAAATCTCTCATGAAGAAATACTGCAATTCTAAACAAAAGGCTCCCCAACAGTCACTTATTTATAGTTTATAAACTTACTGTTGCAAAAGGTCTTCTGGTAGAGCTTCCAGGAATAGCGTGCAGCATGCTAGGAGAACAAGCAGAAAGTTCAGCAGTGACTTCATAGAATGAGGCTCTCTGGAGGAGAATGATTCTAGGCAAAGGCAATCAGAGTTAGCCAGGTGAAAAAATACAGCAAAGGCATTATGGATGGGGGTGGGGTGAGGGAGGTGGTGACACAAACAAATGCAGTCTTTCCAGACATTCCAGTAACATGCATATGAATCGTTCCTACGAATGCAAGATGCAACAGAAAACACCTTGATACGTTTTCTCATCAATAATGTTATAATTGGTATTAAATTTCCTATGAACACTTGCTTACCACTTGGACACTTTAAAGCCAATAGAGGAGAAAATGTTGTCCTATGTAGAACAAGCAAGTTGCCCTCCACGTGAAGAGAAGCAGGGCCTCCCCATGTTCCGGGATGTGCACACAGATTGTGTGCTCTCAAGTAAGGAAGCCATTGTCCTTCAATCCTGCACACGATAGAAAAGTCAAGCCCAGATTGCACCACCTATTAGTTCTGTGAACTTTGGAAATTATTTAACTTATTTGCGTCCATTTCCTCACTTGTAAAATGGAGCTAATTTATAGCATTTGCTGGGCTAAATGAGAAATTACATTTAAAGTGCTTATCACTGTTTCTATAGAAAGAATAGAAATAAACCACTTAAAATAATAAAAATGAACCCAAAGGAAAGCAATAGGAAATGGTATAATGCAGACAAAAGTAAAATTTATGAATTCAACAGAAATCAGGTTGACAGTTAACTCAAGACATTTTTATATTGGAGAAAAGATGTTAATATTCAAATATAACAAGAACTAGAGAAAAGACAATACTTATATATGAAGTGCTTTCAAATACTCATACACTTTGATCCAGGATTTTCACTTCTAGGAAATTTTCATGAGGAAATAATCATAGAAGTGCACAGATTCACAAATGCATGTATTATTTATTTTAGGCAAACATAGAAACAGCATCCATTAGTATATAATTGAATAGATAAATTATGCACTTCATTAAAAATTATGCTAGAGTCAAATAATCAAAATCTATGAATAATATTTATGGATATAGGAAAATGCTCATAATATAACAAAGTACAAAACTAGACTATAAAGGTATATGTTTAGATAATGATTTGACTTTTTAAAACATATGTGAATTCATATGCCTAGGGGATGGCTGTGGGGTGGGGCTAATGATACAGCCCATGACACTTAGATACAGTGGAGTGAGAGAATTATATAGTGAGTTTGATTTTCTACTGCATACATATTTCTTCATTAAATAAATAACTGAAAATCTCCCTCCCTCATTCCCCTCCTCCTGTAAGACACTTTGTTGAACTGAGTAAAGTCCACGGATTATTGCACAAACACATGTTGGCATGAAAAAACTTCTGTAGAGAAATATGATTGTTTTAAAAACTCAGAAGGAGCTACATTGGTGGGGGGGGGGGTAGTGGGAGTTGAAAGTGTCCATCATTCCTCGCCCCCCCCCATGCCTCTTCTCACATTCATTTATTACCTTTATGCACCTGGACCAGGTGGGCCATCCTCCACAATAAGGGGCCTCACAGCTGCCCATTCCGGCCTAGACTCATCTTAATCACATTTTTTCTTTCCTGGCCTGGCATAGTCAAATCATATTGGTATGAATTTAAATGGAACTTGCATGCATAACTGGTGGATTTTTTTCAAACCCAGCTGCATATTTTAGTTCTCTGTTCATTTAGGAAATCTGAATGGAAAATTAAGTCCATTCAGCAGTACTTTGTGAGTTTTCTGAAGCAGTCAGAGGAAACGATCATTTCTAAAGTAAGTTGCTTAAACTTTATACAATGGGTTCATTTCTCTATATGTTGTCTTATTTCTTCAATGGGCTCTTTTTAAAAAATTCTTATCAATTTAGTATTGCTTTGTGCATAATGACAAGTGAAGCTAGGAGAGCCATCAGCATGAGGCAGAGGTTGAGTTCTTGGGTTGTCTCAAGGAAAGCATTTCATCTTCCGTTACAGCAGCATCCTCTTCTGTAAAAGTTTATTTGTGTAAATTCTCTCTTGGCTGTTCTGGAAGAATTAATTAGGCCAAGTTGGGAAGCAGCATGAGTGATTCTGAAAATAAGGTTCTGGGAATCTGTGATTTTCTCTCTCAGAAGGATTTATGGCTTCAGCATTGGAGGTTGCGTGTGCTGTGAGTACAGAGCTGGGAGTGATGTTCCTGGTTCAAGAAAGGAATTTATTTCTTTACCAAACACGTATGTAGTGCTTAGTATATGCCAGGTACCATTCTACACTCTTTAAAAATTTGTGCTCATGTAATCCTTGCAATAACCCTATGAGGTAGGCACCATTATCATTTTAATTTTATAGGTAAAGTGATTTGCCCCCCAAGTCTTGCACTTACTGAATGATAAAGCCAGACTGTAAACTCATATTTTCATATTTTTAACCGTGATTTATGCTGCTTCCAAGGGACGTTTGAGGACTGAAAGTCATGGCCATTGTATGCTGTTGAGGTTGGTTTGATGTACATCAAATCTTACTAATGTTGCCCAATCCCTGATTGCTAGCCAATGCTTATCTCACATGGAATTGTGGTTCCTGAACTTAACCTTTCAAAGGTGATTATTGCTTTTAAATGGCTTCTATGAGCTAATGGAACCCTTGCCAGCCCATGAACTTGAACGTATTTGAACACACAGGTTGAGAGTGCCAAAGAGGGGAGCGGGAGATCCTCTTCTGGATTGACAGAGGAGGAATTTCAGGAGGAATCTGTATGTCAGGAGGCTCAGAGCACTTAGGAGAATCTAAAGTGATAAGTTATTTTGAGGGTTTTAAATCCATGAGCCCAGCAGATTCCCTGCTGTGCTGATGGACAGGATTCGCTTGGCTGTTCCACTCCCAATGTAACACCATCGTCTTGAGCCTCAGTGGAATTACCTTGGCTGTTGGTGACATTTGGCATTTGATCAAAATGAATGTGATGCAGCTGAACTTTCAGATCACATTTGTTAATTTTTGAAATGTCGCTGTTATATCTAACATAAAACTCGGGCCAAACAAATAATGCAAGTCAAAGTACCTGCTTTTTCAATCTAATAAAAGAAAAATCCTGAAATGTATGCCATCATCAAACCATCTCATTTCTTTCTGAATGCATACATAAAATTAAATGCCATCAACCTTAAAATGGACTGCAGGGATCAGAATAAGGCAATCTCCTTGAAATAACTCTATCTGTAAGAGCTATAATAAAACTTGTGAACATTATCTCTGTGGTCCATAAGTGACTTAATATGAGATTCTTAGAGTCTGGATGGCACTTTACAATTGGCATTGTTCTTTAATGAACTCTTTTCTAACAACTTAACACCCCTCATTCAGTAATTAATCTCACAATCCATTTAAGGGGCAAGTACATATCATTACCTTTATAATCCAATGGAAACATTGCAAATCACTACATTTGAAAAGTGGTTGTTAGAGTTAAAGCAAAATAATAATGTTAAAGACAGTGTTAAAAATCAAACATAGTTTGGCCAGTGTTGCTCAGTGGTTGAGTGTTCACCCATGAACCAGGAGGTCAGGGTTTGATTCCCTGTCAGGGCACATGCCTGAGTTGTGGGCTCAATTACCAGTAAGAAGCATGCAGGAGGCAGCTGATTGATGATTCTCATCATTGATGTTTTTGTCTCTCTCTCCCTCTCCCTTCTTCTATGAAATCAGTAAAAAATACTAAAAATAATTTCTAAAAATCAAACATAGAAGAGATAATAGAACAAAGAGATGTTTAAAAACTCATTTGAACAATAAACAGTGCTTTCTATTTTTATTTTTCAATACTTAGATAATTATTGAATAGCTGTATCCAAGTTCCTTTGTTGCTTTTATTTTTGGGTAAAAGTTGGTTTGTGTAGACTGCTTACGCAGACAAATCAAGAGGTTTCAGGTCGATTGACGAGAGTGGTGTACACTTGTGCTATAGCAACATCCTTGTTTAGGCACTGTCCATACAGATTAGACCTAAAGGGCCAACAGCCCCTCACTCGCCTGCTGTACTTGCTCTCTGGAGCCTGACAGCTCCTCCAACATCTCAGTGGCTGATGGAGGCTATGGAATCCAGCTCAGAGACCATAGCATGCTTCTGCTCTATGGGTATCAACCCTGTTTCCCTTTTGCCTCTTCATCCCATATTTGCTCAACATCTCTTTAAATAATTAATTTCTTGTATTAACACACCTCTGTTTAAAGTACCTAAAATAATTTCAGTTTTCCTGAGTGAATCCTGAGTTTAATTCCAGCAGACTCCTAGAAAATGAATAACATTTAAAAAAATCTTAATGTCCTGGCCAGTTTTGCTCAGTGGATAGAGCACCAGCCTGTGGAACAAAGGATCCTAGGTTTGATTCTGGTCAAGGTCACATACCAGGCTCCTCCCTGGCATGGCCCTAATCAGGGCTCATGCAGGAGGCAACCAGTAGATGTGTTTCTCTCACACCGATGTTTCTGTCTTTCCCTCTCTCTTTCACTCTCTCTAAAAATCAATGGCAAAATATCCTCGGGCGACGAATTAAAATAAATAAATAAATAAAAATAAAAAATCTTAATGATGGCACTTAGAAACCATTCTTCCATTGGTGAGTACCTTTAGAGAGGGCTATTAGAGGTATGCTGAAAACAATTTACAAGTTGTTATCAAGCAATGACTAATCAATTTCATTTATTCATTAAATGTTTATTGATGTGCACAATATTGTATTATACACATCTAATATGTAGTCCTAGCTTTTACAGAATTTTCTTCTCTTATTATTTCTTACTTAGTCTTAACTAGATTATAAAATAAGAATTTGACCATAAGCAGAAATAAATGCTACTTTTAATTAAAGCCCCTGGTTAACAAGGAATAATGCAGCTCTAGTCACTCTCAGCAAAACAATAAGGCAATTAAAAATTTTGGAACTGTCAACGGAGCTTAAAACACAGCTAGGAAATTGCCAAACATCTGTAAACTTATAAAGTACATGTTGAAACATCATGGAAGAAAATAACTTTTATGTCCAAAGTGGGCTCTTGCAATTTGTTAACAGTACTAGCTGCAATGTTTCTAGATGCAGAAAGGATTGCTTTTAATTTCTGTAAGGCCAGTAGAAATCTCAGCAGATGGTGAAACTGGTTAATGGTCAACATGGAGTATAGGAGAGGCAGCCTCAGGAGACCAGAAGCAGGTGGCCCAGTGGTGTGGAGCATACCCGAGTCAGTATCCTGTCCCTGCCGTCATCAACAATGAGTGTGGAATGCAGATCTCTCCTGTCTGAGGGTGATGACTATGATTATAATAATAGAAATGAACTCATGGGATTATGATGAGGATCATATCTAACGTACTTAGAATAGTATCTGGGACATAGTAAACATTCACTCAATGTTATTATTAACAATTATTATTATGGTTGATATAGTCACAGGGCATAGATAGCCTGGACACTAATGAGTAACTTAACTCTGTTTAGTGCACTCACATCAAATCTTTTTCTCCCATCCTCCCTTCCTTCCTTCCTTCCTTCCTTCCTTCCTTCCTTCCTTCCTTCCTTCCTTCCTCCCTCCCTCCCTCCCTCCCTCCCTCCCTTCCTTCCTTCCTTCCTTCCTTCCTTCCTTCCTTCCTTCCTTCCTTCCTTCATCTTTCCATCCTTCCTCACATCTTCTCTCTCACTTTCTTCCTCCTTCTCTCTTGAAGTGTCATTCTGTCTCTTTCTATCTGTTTTCCTCTCTCTCTCCATTATCTGATCTACTCTCTCCATTTATTGACTTTTAATCTGCCTATCTTATTTTTCCCTACCATCTTGCTCCGATTCCCATCAATCTCATTAGTGTCCTCTTTAGCTTATAATGTTTAAAATGCATGTTTCATTATTTTTAAAAAATAATCTAAAATTTGTATATCTCTACCTTAAAGAGAAAAAAACAGGTAAAAAATGTGTTTTACTTCGTTTAAAACAAATCCTTCAAAACTAACAAATTATTATTTTTAAAAGTATATTTTTATTGATTTCAGAGAGGAAGGGAGAGGGAGAGAGAGAGAGAAACATCAATGATGAGAGAGAATAATTGACTGGCTGCCTCCTGCATGCCCTCTACTGGGGATCAAGCCCACAACCCCAGGCATGAGCTTTGGGTTCAAACTATGAATTCCTGGTTTATAGGTCAATGCTCAACCACTGACCCATGCCAGCTGGGCACTAACAAATTTATTTTATGCAAATCATGGCCCTGATTGGATGTTTTTATTTGTGAGGCTGTAACAAAAAAGCTTCCTTGCTTTTTTTTCTTCCACCATGGTAAAGCATCAGTGACTTCCTTGCCTTGAAATGAGAGAAACACACAGAGAAAATGAAGAAAATGAGAGAGAGAGAGAGAGAGAGAGAGGGAGTTTGGACTTCTACAGAATCTAATAGCTATAGCTTCTATAGAATTTAATAGCTAGTAAAGCTTGAACTTTACTCAAACAGAGAATCAGGAAGTTGGACAATGCACAAGGGTCTGGGACCATGTGCACCAAACAGTTCCAACCATTGAGCTTGACTGCCTAAGTGGAGGTTCGACAACACCCATGACCAGGCACATGGCAGGAGAAATTCCTGTCCTGAGAGGAGGAGGATTAGAGGCCTTCCCATGGCTCTTCCTCTGGGATATTATAATAGATGGATTCTTGTGTCTTTTAGGTCAACATATTTGGAGTGACACTTTTCTCTCATCTTGCCTATATTTCAGAGTAACTAAGGTGATCTTAAACATGATTCAGGGTGATATGACAAAAGAAAGTTCAAGAGCATTCTAAGTACTTATGCTGTCCCCAGTGCTTGGGAAAGCATATTCTATGTGATTTTCTTTACTTACTTAGTAAGATTTTGTATCAATAACATGGGGAGAAAGATTCACTTGGCAGACAGGAAACATTTTATTAAGAAGTACTTATGATAAGGCTACTTTATGAAAGGTAAGGATTGTTTTTTTTTCATAAGATATTTTATCATTGTTTACATAGGTTTTAAGAGCCCATAATCTTCCTTTCCTATGATAGTGCAGACAGAAGTGAAATTGAAGCACAATTCCCTTTTCTTTTTTTAAAGTAAATATATTTTGATTGATTTCAAAGAGGTAGGGAGAGGGAGAGAGAGATAGAAATAACAATGATGAGAGAAAATAATTGGATTGAGCCTGCAACCCAGGCATGTGCCCTGACTGGGAATCGAACCCTGACCTCCTGGTTCATAGGTCGAAGCTCAATCATGGAGCTGTCGTGGCTGGGCCCTTTTCCTTCTTACTGAAAAGCCTTCTACTTGGTACCTACTTCATTTAGAGATTCCACAAAATGATACGTAGTCTCAGTTTCCCATGGCATGCTGAACTGAATGAGGATGAAAGTGGGCAAATATCAGAGCTAAAGTCATTAGCAGGATAACTTTACTGTATAACCAAGTGTCTCTACTTTCTCACACATCATGTTTTCATCAGAATTCCTAATAGGAGTGGCAGTTGAAGGAGGTGGCTGCAAAAATACCTGGTCTGTGATTTTGTTTTGTATCTGACATTTATAACCTTGCTCACAACACACTTCCATTCATTGTACTAGTTTGCATTTGTAGAACATACCTACAGCTTCATAAAGATCTTTTACACACATTATGGTATTTTGCATTTGTGGAGCATGTTAGCATTTATGAAGCACATTCACCTACATGTGGTGTTTGTTTCAGAATGAATTGATGTATTAAAGTGGGGGCCCACTGCAGATCAGTGATTATAAACCTTCCTCAAGTCACACAGATAAGAGGTAACTTGCTCTTCTAAGGAGACTGCTTAGGAATCCAGACCTTCTGACACCTTTTCTCAGAGGAACCCACCAACTGATTCAAAAACTTGCAGGTTTATGCAAAGAGGGGATAGGGAACAAAAGTCATGACATGCAGTCTCATATCCTAGGTGGAACCCTGTGAGCAAGTCCAGGTAGGGGCATTGCCCTTTTTCCATGTTAATTCATTCCAGCTCTATAAAATGTATCAAGATGATACCAGCAGGGCACTAACTTGATTTAGAACGGAGGCACACACCTGTTCTTCTAAATATAAACAAATTTGCAACTTAAGCCATTGGCAATCATTGGAGGGTAGGCAAGTGAAATCTGGGGTTGCTGCCTGGCTGCAGCTTGGCTCTGGAATTACAAATGCCAAAGGGCCAAGGAAGCATCATGCCAGGCAAGATAGTTGGCATTGGGTTCTGGTGATCACAGTGACCTTTTATATCACCAGAGAGATTACCATTATCAGCCTTATTCATATTGTTATTTTTAAATGTGCCTGGTTTGCTCTTGTGGCTCCACTTGTATTGTTGTGGCTCCATTCCAGGTCCTGTTGGTTTGTATATATGAAAATGCCTGAGTAGCCATGATTGGAAAAAAATTTATCCTAAGAGAAATAGTTTGCTGAGCTCCAGAACACTAAATTAAATCTATTACGTATTTTTATGGTCTGTGTGAAGGCAATATTGTTCCAGATTTTATAGTTCCTGACTATTCAAAGTGTGTGACAATTCCTTTATACTCTGATGTCTCTCTCCATTCTTGATCAGATGGAAAGAGATCATGTTGGGGTCCTTGGGAATATTCCACATTATCCTTAACTGATGGGATACTCCAGAGGTGAGGGAGATGTAAGTAGCCCAGTTGCAGGCATGTTATTGTGCATGTGGTGGAATCGTACAGAGCCAGAAAATTTGTAGACACATCACCATGATGTCTTTCTGTTCACATGGTGTTCTCTGTCTCCATGTCTAAATTTCCCCTTTTCATAAGGACATCAACCCGTAACAGTCATTATCTTGAAATTCCTCATAATTTTCATTTTGCACTGGACTCCACAAATTATGTCCTTGCTCTGGAGAGCTAATTCCAGGCTTTAATCTGCCTTAGCCTCTTGGATGTCAGGACAGAGTGCCTTTTTTCCCTATAATTTCAGTAAAAGTCCCCCCTAGGAGGCTTGATTGGCCTTGAATGGATCATCTAACCTTTTCTAACCCATCACTGTGGCCATAAATACCCCATACTCCGAGTGGCCAGGCCTGGGGCTTGTGCCTCCCAAATCACATTGCCTGTGACAGGGAGGGGCAGGGGAGTACAGTCTGGTCCCCTAGTGCGTTCTTGTCAGTGTTTGGGAACAGACTTATGCTCATTTCATTGAATGGAGTTTGCAGCTTTCCTATGAATTCTGTAATTTGGAATGGTTTCTATTTTTTTAAGAATTATCTGTGTACCCTAGCTGGTTTTGCTCAGTGGATAGAGTGTCAGTCTAAAGGGTCCTGGGTTCCATTTTGGTCAAGGGAACATGCTTGGGTTGCAGGCTCAATCCCCAGTGGGGAACAAGCAGGAGGCAGCCAATCAATGATTCTCTCTCATCATTGATGTTTCTCTCTCTCTCTCTCTCTCTCTCTCTCTCTCTCTCTCTCTCTCTCTCTCCCTCTCTCTTCCTTCCTCTCTGAAATCAATAAAAATATATTTAAAAGTAAAAGATCTGTGACTTGGAGGTCTAAAAACAGAAAGCATCAATAAAGTCCTTTGTTTTCCATTTTAAAATATTTTTTATAATCTGATACATGCTTACATTATTATTAACCTCCTGGAGTTTTCTAGTTTTTGAGTCAAATATTAAAATTTAGATCTTCTTTAAAAAATTATGAAATGGCAATCTTAAACTTTTCTCCTGTGTATAGTTGTTTATGCCTGTTATTGGTTGAATTGTGTCCCAAATTCTCATGTTGAAATCCTATCTCCCCTTTCCCAGTAATTCAGAATGTGACTGTATTTGGAGATAAGGTCTTCACTGAGATCATTAAGTTAAAATGAGGTCATTAGGGTGGGCTCTAATCCAGTATGACTGGTGTATTTAAAACAGGGGTGGGGAACTTTTTTTTTTCTGCCATGGGCCATTTGGATATTTATAATGTCATTTGTGGGCCATACAAAATTATCAACTTAAAAAATTAGCCTGCTATATTTGGTCAAACATTTAATTAACTCACCCCTAAATGCCTTGGCAGGGCCAGACCAAATGGCCCACAGGCTGAACGTTCCCCAACCCCGAAAAAGAAGAGGAGAGTAGGACACACACACACACACACACACACACACACAGGGAAGACCATGAAAGGATACAGAGCTTAGACAGCCATCTATAAGCTAAGAAGAGAGAGGTCTCAGAGGAAACCGACTCTGCCAACATTTCAATCTTAGACTCCTAGACTCCAGAATTGTGTGAAAATAAATTCTGTTGTTTAAATTAGAAAGTTTATGGCAGCCCTAACAAATTATTCAACACAATGCCAAAGGTTTTATATTTGTGTTTTCTTTTATTATTTAAGATTATAATTTTCCCTCCCAAAATGCATTTGGTTAAAGTACCTTCTGAGACTTACGATGTTTAATAATATCTTTCTGTTTCTCTTCTCTCATCTCACTATAAATTTCGTATTTCTTGTTTCCCAGCCATTTTTCTTCAGAACTTTGTGGACAGTGTTTTATTGCCTTTTATCACTTTATGTTATGAAAAGAATTTTAATATAAAACAAATACTTTTGTCCTTTGTAGAAAATCTTTTTATTATTCTGTCTGGTTTTTTTTTGTGCAGAATGTTTTGTTTATTTTTGAAATAAAAACATATCATAAGAATATATAGCTTTTTCTTTTTCTTTTTTTTTTGTCTGTCAATCAGCGTCCCCTATGACCCACAACCTCAAACCTGTCTTTAGTTTAGGAAAAGTTTTCTTATGTTATTTTGAGTATGACCTCTCATCTTTCTACTATGAAACAATGTTACATGCACATCATGATCCCTAGATACCTTTTCCATGTCTCCTATCTTTTCTGTCATCATTTTCATATTTGTTTTCTTAATTCTTGGTTATTGAATAATCTCTGAAGCACATCTCCTGCTTTAATGGACTGAGGTTTCAGGTGATTCTAATGAAGGTTTCACTGTCTACATTGCAATTTTAAATCTGGAGATAGTCATGCTTTCCAGATCTCAGATAGCTGCTGTTGGTGCTTGACTAATATCAATTCACAAATATAATAATCTCCTTAAATTTTCTCCCAACTCCTTCTTTTATTGCAGTAAGTCTGCTGAAGTTGAGAAATACTTAGTTGACTTCTTGGATTGGCTCATTTCTATTGAAGTCTCTTTTTATGCATTTGGTTATTTTTCTCTGTTCATCCTTACAGTTCTAAGGTTGTCTAATGCTGAAAATTCTGGTGTATTCTAACTGATATTATGTGGTCCCTTTGTGGATCTACCAGGCTTAGAGGAGGGAAAATAATCACTTTTATATTTATAACTAGAGCTGGTGCACAGATTCGTGCAAAGGTGGGGTCCTTTGGCCTGGCCTGCGGGGATTGGGCCGAAACTGGCTGACATCCTCCGAGGGTTCCCAGATTGCGAGAGGGCAGTTCTCAGGTGATGCAACCCAGAATTGGGCTCCCTCCTCTCTGGTTCTGGGTACATCACCCAAGAACTGCAACTGCCAAGTCACTGCAGCTCAGCAGCTCCTGCGTCGAGCGTCTGCCCCCTGGTGGTCTGTGCATGTCATAGCTATCAGTGTGACAGTTGAATGGTTGGACGGTTGCTTAGGCTTTTATATATATACTAGAGGCCCAGTGCACGAAATTCGTGCACGGGAAGGGGATCCCCTCAGCCCCTCCTGCACCCTGTCCAATCTGGAACCCCTCGGGGGATGTCCGACTTCCGGTTTAAACCAGCAGTCGGACATCCCTCTCGCAATCTGGGACTACTGGCTCCTAACTGCTCACCTGCCTGACTGCCTGATCATCCCTAACTGTCCCCCCTGCTGGCCTGGTTACCCCCAAATGCCCCCCCTGCCAACCTGGTCGCCCCCAACTACCCCCCCCCCCCAGCCAGCCTGGTTTCCCCTCACTGATCCCCTCTGCCATCTGGTCACCCCTCACTGCCCCCTCCTGCCAGCCTGGTCACTCCAACTGCCCCCCTGCCAGCCTGGTCGCCCCACGCAGCCTGCTGCTTGGTCGTTTGGTCATCCCTCACTAACCCCCCTGCTGGCCTGGTCGCCCCACACAGCCTGTTCGGTCATCCGTTCGGTTGCGATGGTCGCTTAGGCTTTTATATAGATAGATAGATAATTGTAATTACCAGTTACTAACAAGTACTGAAAGGGATAGAGAGGCAGTGAAAACTGAGGATGGGACAATTTGCCATTCTGCCAAGGAGTTTGTGTTGTTTTCTTTTTTCCAACTTTATTGAGACACTAGAGGCTCGGTGCACAAATTTGTGCACATGTGGGGTCCCTTGGCCTGGCTGGCAATTGAAGCCTATTGGGGGGCCGGATGGCCGGCCGGATGGCTGGGGGGAGGGGCTGCAGGAGGTTGTCTGTGAGAGTGCACTGACCACCAAGGGGCAGCTCCTGCATTGAGTGTCTGCCCCCTGGTGGTTAGTGTGCATCATAACGACTGGTCGACTGGTTATTCTGGTTGTTTGGTAGTAATGGTCACTTAGGCTTTTATATCTATAATAATAAAAGCGTAATATGCTAATTAGGCCAGATGAAGCTGGGGCTGTGAGGGAAGCCTGGGTCCTGGGTGCCAAAGGGAAGCCGGTTCTGGCAGCCAGGTGAAGGAAGGCCTACTCTTGCACAAATTTCGTGCATTGGGCCTCTAGTATATAGATAACTGATAAATAAAATTGAAACATATTTAAAGTGTACAACTTGATGATTTCATATACGTGAATATTGTGAAAGAATTCCCCCATTAACTTAACTAACATCCATTAATTATCTCACACATTTACCTTTTTTTATGTGTGAGAACATTTAAGTTCTTTTAGCAAATTTCAATGATACAATACAGTGTTATCTACTATTATTACCACGTTATACATTGACTCCTCAGAGCTTATTCATCTCATACCTGAAAGTTTGTACCTTTTTACTAAATTCTTCCTGTTTTCATCAACCACACCACTTTTCTACTCATTGTTTCTATGAGTGTGACTATTTTTTTTTTTTAAGATTCTACATATAAACTGTACCATGCAATATTTGTCTTTCTATGTCTGGCTTATTTCACTTAACATAATGCTTTCCAAAAAACATCCCATTTTCTTTCTTTCTTTCTTCCCTTCTTTCTTTCTTTTTTTAAGAAAGTTTTTTAAAATATATTTTTATGGATTTCAGAGAGGAAGGGAGAGTGATATATAAAGAGAAGCATCAATGATAAAAAAGAATCATTGATTGGCTGCCTCCTGTACACCCCTTACTGGCAATAGAGCCTGCAACCCAGGCATGTGCCCTTGGCCAGAATCAAACCTGGGACCTTTCAGTCCACAGGCCGACGCTCTATCCCCTGAGCCAAACCAGCTAGGGCTCTTTATTTATTAATCCATTGATTGACACTTAGATTATTTCCATACATTAGCTATTTCAAATAATGCTAGTAAATATGGGACTACAAATACCTACTCAAGATAATGATTTTGTTTGCTTTGGATAATAGCCCAAAAGTGAGATTGCTGAATCATATGGTAGTTTAATTTTTAATTTTTTGTGGAGCTTCCACACTGTTTTCCATAATGGCTATACCAGTTTATATTTCCACCAACATCTTCAGCAGCATTTATCTCTCTCTCTTTTTTTTTTTAAAAAATATAATGAACACCCTAACAGGTGGGAGGTGATATTGCATTGTGGTTTTGATTTGCATTTCCCTGTAATTAGTGATGTTGAGCACCTTTTCATGTACCTGTAGGTCATGCGTATGTCTTCTTTAGAAAAATGTCTATTCAGTTCTTCTGTCCACTTTTAAATTGTGTTACTTGGGGTTATTTTGTTTGTTTTGCTCCTGAGTTGCATGAGTTCCTTGTATATTTTGGATAGTAACCTCTTATTGAATATGTGGTTCACAAGTTATTTTTTTTTCCCATACCATAGGCTGCCTTTTCATTTTGTTGATAATTATTTTGCTTTGCAGAAACTTTTCAGTTTGATGTAGTCCCACTTGTTTATTTTTTGCTTTTGTTGTCCATGATTTTGGTATCGTATCCAAGAAATTATTGCCAAAATCAATGTCAGGGAGTTTACTCCTATATTTTCTTAATGGAGTTTTAAGGCCTATGTTCAAGTCTTTAATTAATTTTGAGTTTATTTTTGTATATAATGTAAAATTGGGGTTCAGTTTCATTCTTTTTCATATATATATATATATATATATATATATATATATATATTTCAGAGAGGAAGGGAGAGGGAGAGATAGAAACATCAATAATGAGAGCGAATAATTGATTGGCTGCTTCCTGCACACCCCCTCCTGTGGATCCAGCCTGCAACCCAGGCATGTACCCTGACCTAGAATTGAACCATGACCTCTTGGTTCATAGGTCAATGCTCAATCACTGAGCCAAACTGAACAGGCCAGTTTCATTCTTTTTCATGTGACTATCCAGTTTTTCCAACATCATTTATTAAAGAGACTTTCCCCAGTATATATTCTTGGCTACTTTGCTGTAAATTAATTGACCATATATACATTGGTTTAATGCTGGAATCTCTATTATGTTCTATTGATCTATGCTTCTGTTGTTACGCCAATATCATACTATTTTGATTACACAATCTTTGTAATATAGTTTGAAATGAAGAAGTATAATGCCTATAGCTTTGTTCTTACCCAAATTCCTTTAGCTATTTGAGGTCTTTTGTGGTTCCATACAAATTTTAGACTTGTTTTTTTATATTTTTGTGAAAATGCTGTTAGAATTTTTATAGGGATTAAATATGTAGATTCCTTTGGGTAATATGGACATTGTAACAATATTAATTCTTTCAGTTATGAGCATGGAATATCCTTCCATTTATTTGTCTTCTTTAATTTTTTATTAGTGTTTTATAGTTTTCAGTATACAGATCTTTCACCTCCTTGGTTAAGTGCATTCTTAGATATTTTATTCTTTCTGATGCAGTTGTAAATGGGATTATTTTGAAATTTCTTTTTCTGGTAGTTTGTTGCTGATATATAGAAAGGCAACTGCTTTTTGTATGTTGATTTTATATCCTGCAACTTTGCTAGATTTGGTTATTAGTTCTGACAATTTTTTGGTAGAGTCTTTAGGTTTTATATATAGTATGTATAATGTGCACATATATTGTGTTATTTGCAAATAGAAACAGCTTTCTCTTCTGCCTTTTTGATTGAATACCTTTTACTTTTTTGTGCCTTATTGCTCTAGCCAGGACTTCCCCTATTATGTTGAATAAAAGTGTTGAGGGCGCATAGCCTTGTCTTGTTTCTGATCTTAAGAGAAAAAGCTTTCAGTGTTCATTATTGAATATGACTTTAGCTGCATGCTTGTCATATGTTGCCTTATCGTGAGATATGCTCACTCTGAATCAAGCTTGTTGAGAGTTTTTATCTTGAATGGATGTTGGATTTCATCAGTGCTTTTTCTGCATCTCTTGAGATGATCATGTAATTTTTATCATTCATTTTTAAAATGTGATATACACTTTTTTTTGCTTTGAAGATATTGAATCATTTTTGCATCTCTGGAATAAATCCCACTTGATTATGTTGTGTGATCTTTTAAATGTATTGTTTCATAAAGCTTCCTAATATTTTCTTGAGGATTTTGCATCTATGTTCATTAGGGATATTGGCTTGTAATTTTCTTATAGTGTCATTTTCTGGCTTGGTGTCAGGGTAATTCCGACCTCATAAAATGAGTTTGAGTGTTTTTTCTCCTACGTTTTTTTTTGCAAGAGGATTGGAATTAGTTCTTCAGATGTTTGATAACATTTGGCAGTGAAGCCATTTAGTCCTAGACTTTTTTTTAGATGATTTTGACTATGAATTCAGCCTCTTTATATTATTATTTATTTCTTCATAATTTAGTCTTGGTAGGTTGTATGTTTCTAGAAATTTACACATTTCTTCTAGGTTGTCCAATTGCATAGTGAGGTTAGGTCTCTTGCCTCTGATCTCATAGCTATTAAATGGCAGAGCTGGAAGTTGAACCACAGTAGACTGCTTCTAGAGCAGGGGTGGGCAAACTTTTTGACTCGAGGGCCACAATGGGTTCTTAAACTGGACCGGAAGGCCGGAACAAAAGCATGGATGGAGTGTTTGTGTGAACTAATATAAATTCAAAGTAAACATCATTACATAAAAGGGTATGGTCTTTTTTTTTTTTTTAGTTTTATTCATTTCAAACGGGCCGGATCCGGCCTGCGGGCCATAGTTTGCCCACGGCTGTTCTAGAGTCTACTTGGTTAAACATGACTGTATTCAGGCTCTTTTCTTTGTCAGCTAAACACTACAAGAGGTGCACAAACATGCAGATGTTGCACAAATACCAATGGAAGACACATGATCTCTCTGAAAGTCCTGATCGTATAGCAAATACATTTTAGGTGCCAATTTTGTTCAGCATTAGTTTTTTTATAGCTTTAGATTATTTATCTCCTTATATTCTTCAGATTAAAGATAGATATACTGTTTTAAAACCACATACAAGAAACATAAACACATAAGTGAGGAAATGATGAACTAATTAAATATGAGGTGAATTAAGGATTGTTGGTCACCATGCTGCCTGACGTCAGGCTCTGCAGGGTTAAAGCAAGGCAGGTCAGGCATCCTGAGTGAGTCCTTGGTCTTTGTGCTCTTGGTGCCTCCCTGGCCTCCCCTATCCCTAGTCCCAAGGCTCATCCTGGAAGATATGGATCATGGACTTGTCTGGACTGGGTTTTATAGCACAACATACCAAGAGGGACACAGGGTTGATTCCAAAACTTACAATGTTCATAAGATAAGAAAGAAGCTAGTAACTTATAAGAAATACAACTGTTGTTGGAAACTAAAATGAGAAAAAAAATCTCCAATGATTCCTCACAGAGAGGCCTTTGAGCAGTACCATGAAAAATGTTCTGAACAGCATCAGAGTGGTCAAATCGAGGAGTGTCCTAGGAAGAGGCCCATGGCCTGACATCCAGATGTAATTCAGTGGGAGCAGTGACCTCGTATGAAGTCTCAAGGCAAGATTTCCCCAGGGTCCAAACTTATCCTTTATTGTAATATTTATTCCTGACTTCTATCCAGAGAATAAGAGGCTTAGATTTTATTGACCTAGCTTATTTATTTTATTTAACATAGTAATTATAATTGTGTGTGTGCATGTGCGTGTGCGTGTGTGTGTGTGTGTGTGTGTGTGTGTGTGTGTGTTTGGAGGAAAGCCAGGGCTCAATTATCAGTTCAAATGTATCTTCAATTTGTACAATGTGAGACACTTATGAATGACTTTAAATGTCTTTAAATGTGGTTCAGGATGCATATCATGTTAGACACAATATTAGGTCTAACATGATAAGGGGATATATAGTTATCAGGAATGCAGGGGCAGTGAAAACAACAGGAAACTAAAGATAGAGGCAAACTAACTTTGGCTTGGCTTGACTCTTGCAGTGTGGGGAGCCCAGAAGGAATTAATTGGATAAGTTCCTCAATCATTCCTTTATCTAATGATCAGTTATACTTGGTGTCATGACAGATGGCAGAGTTCTTTTGAAAACCAGACAGCTTTGAATAAGGCAATGTGTGAAAACTCAGTAGCTCCTCCTACAATAACTTAATTAATATTCAGTAATTAGGTTTAACTTGTGGTTAGATGTGTTGGTGGTTAGAGCTTGTGGCTTGTTAGAGGTGAAAACACATCCCTAAAGCAACACCAGATTAAGCTGCAATAGAGAAATCTGAATGCTTACACTATTAGATAAAGGAGCTATGATAGTACTCTTTTTTAAAATCTGCTTTCCCCCTATTACAATTATACTTATAATTTTCACTTGTGCACTTTTGGACAATCTAACTACTTCTATTATTTTATAGTTCTAAATGAAAAGTATATATTTATTAGTAGAATTATCAGCCTGTATGTCTTTGTGGCATAATTACTAGCTTTAGCTTCTACAAGTCCCTGTTCCCCATTTTAACCCCTGCACTTGAAAGGCAATGTCATGGTTCTGTAAGAGAAGACATCATATTTCAGATGACCACAGAGAGTGAATATTTTGAATGAGTTTCGTGGATCACAGGGGATCTGTGCTATCTAAAATATAGCAGGCTGATCTTACCTGCAATTTTTTCTCTTTCTAAGGGTAGAGATTAAGACTAACTCATGAATGGTTTCGCAACAATTTGGTTACTCCAACACCTGTTCCTTAAGAAAGATAAAATGTCAAAGAATTCTACACTATATATTAAATGTAACATCTCCCAAATATAAGGGTTTTGTTTCTTGTCAGTCTTCATGTTACATTTGGTTCCTATGGCGGGGGTGGATTGCATAATGGATTTGTTCTATTACCCAAATCTTATTCTTTGGACTATGAGTCTTGCAAGGGTTTGAAACCTTTTACCACAGTAATCATCAGCACCATAAAATTCTGAATTGTGGATCACATTTTTATTTATTGGACAAATCTGATTCATTTATTTTGGTTGATTTTAAATTTCTTCTCAGATTCAACTGAAGTTCTAATCCCTCCACATAGTTATTCTTCTTTCTCCTGGAGCAAATATTTTAATCTTCCATTTGTACAAGTGCTTCTCACTCTTTACCCTGGATTATAGTTAACAGTGCCCAGGTCTTACTGTTCTTACTGGAGTGAGTTCCTTTTAGAGACAAGATAAATATCTGATTCAACACCGGATCCTTTAAAGACCTAGCTAAGTTTTCTTCAAATAGTTGGTTTGCAAAGTGTATTTGTTGAATGGATATGTATAAGGTATTAGTTGACCAATGCAAAGACAATGGTATACTTAGTTATTAATGGTTTTTCAAGTATCTTTTGGAAAAATAAGCTTACTACCATACATAGGATATGGCTGAAACTATCAAAATAAACCATAGGTAATACAGGTGTTAATTGTCCCTTCATCTTCTTCTTCAAACTGTCTGCTCAGGTCCTCCCTATTCTAATCAGATAAGGCAAGCATTAGTCAGTGAAGAATCTACTGAAGATATGCTAGGAAAAGCAGAGGGGTAGATTACAGCATAAACCATTTAGAACTTATTTTGTGTATTGGCCTTTTCTTTTTTTTTCTTCTGCCAATTTCCTCTAGTTCCTTTTCATCGTTTTTCCATAAAGCACCCAGTTCCTCCTAAATACAATCATATATTTCTGGAGGTCTCCAACTCTTTTGCATCTCTATTATATGTGGAATTTGTCTCTTCTGTCATTATAGTGCACAGCAAAATGCCTCCAGTTAGTATCATCCAACCTCCTGAAAGGGATTAGGGGATTATATGCTTTCAATAATTCAAAAGGACCTTTATTAAAATCATTAAATGTGGTTAATAGTTAATACCTTAACAAAAATTAACATTATTTGATAATACACCTGTCTTAGATGTGGCAGATGGGAAAGTTCTGTAATATAGACAGAATTGTAGCCATTTATTTGTTTGGAGAAGATTAAAATAAATGGGTCTTTGTTAAATGCAAGTTATGACCCACCTCAGGAAGTTTTCAATTTTGTGGGCCTAACTGAGAATGACCGGGGAGTTCCTGATTCGGTGTGAAAACCAGTTCAGATTATTCAAATACACCTGTACATGTTTGCCGATGACCAATGGGAGTAAGTTACCTGAATATTGCTCAAGAAGAATAAAAAATATTGTGGACTCCATTAGCTATTTTAAGACTTAAAACTTGGAGCAAAATTTGGGAGAAGTTTTATGCCCCAAGTTCTCATTTTTTACACTCTCACCTTAAAATACTTCTCCTATTCTTTTTGCTGAAATGTATTTGATGACTCTGAAAGATAACTGGATTAATATTTATTTATATAACTAGAGGCCTGGTGCACAAAAATTTGTGCACTCGGAGGGAAGGGGGGCGTCCCTCAGCCCGGCCTATGCCCTCTCACAGTCTGGGACCCCTCGGAAGATAACGACCTGCTGGCTTAGGCCTGCTCCCGGGTGGCAGAGGGCAGGCCCAATCCCTAGGTGCAGCCCCTGGTCGGGCTCAGAGCAGGGCGGATCAGGAGGTTGCGATGCTACCCCTAGTCACGCTCAGGGTAGGGCCGATTGGGGGGTTGGGGCACCGCCCCCTGTCACACTCAAGGCAGGGTCGATGGGGAGGTTGCGGCGCCACCCCCTGTCACGCACAGAGCAGGGCCAATCAGGGGGGTTGGGGCTCTGTACCCTGTCACGCACAGAGCAGGGTCGATCATGGGGTTGAGGAGCTCCCCCCCTGTCACGCACAGAGCAGGGCCAATCAGGGGGTTGAGGAGCTCCCCCCTGTCACGCACAGAGCAGGGCCAATCAGGGGGTTGAGGAGCTCTCCCTTGTCACTCACAGAGTAGAACCAATAGGGGAGTTGGGGCACCGCCCACTGTCACACACAGAGCAGGGCAGATCAGGGGGTTGGGGCGCCGTACCCTGTCACACTCAGGGGAGGGCCGATGGGGAGGTTATGGCTCTACCCCGTCACACACAGAGCAGGGCCCGTGGGGGGGGGGGGGGTTGGGATGCTGCCCTCTCTCACCCACAGAGCAGGGCCGATCAGGGGGTTGGGGCACCACCACTGTCACACTCAGGGCAGGGCCGATGGGGAGGTTATGGCTCTATCCTGTCACACACAGAGCAGGGCCCATGGGGGGTGGGGGTTGGGGCGCTGCACCCTGTCACACACAGAGCAGGGCCGATCAGGGGGTTGGGGCACCGCACCCTTTCAGACACAGAGCCGCAGGGCAATCAGGGGGTTGGGGAACTCCCCCCTATCAGGCACAGAGCAGGGCTGATCAGGGGGTTGGGGCGCCTTCCCCTGTCATGAACAGAGCAGGGCGGATAGGGAGGTTGTGGCCCCGCCCCCTGTCACACACAGAGCCGCAGGGTGATCAGGGGGTTTGGTCGTTGCCCCCTGTCACGCTGATCCCGGTGCCGGGAGGCCTCGCGGCTCCGCTGATCTTAGTGCTGGGAGGCATATTACCCTTTTACTATATAGGATAGAGGCCTGGTGCACGGGTGGGGGCCGGCTGGTTTGCCCTGAACAGTGTCCTGGATCAGGGTGGGGGTCCCGCTTGGGTGCCTGGCCAGCCTGGGTGAGGGGCTGATGGCTGTTTGCAGCTGGTCACACCCCCTTCAGGGTGGGGGTCCCCACTGGGGTGCCTGGCTAGTCTGGGTGAGGGGCTGAGGGCTGTTTTCAGGCTGGCAGGTGACTGAAGCTCCCAACCGCTCCTTTTTTTCTTGTATTTTTTTTTTTTATTCTGGGCCAGCTTTAGCTCTGAGGCTTGGCTCCAGCTCTGAGGCCTCGGCTGCTGAAAGCAGGTATCCGGTTTGTTTGGGTTCTATAATCGAAACACTGTTTCAACTCCAGCTATGAGATCCTGGCTGGCTGAAAGCAGGTTACTGGGGTTTTGTTTAGCTTCTATATTTGTAACAATGTTTCAAACTGCAAGCTCAGAGGCCGGCAGCAGCAGGCGGGGAACGTTGGCTTCCTCCGTCACTGAAGCAAGCAAGCCTCATGTTCGCTTCAAGCTGCCTGGCTGCCGGCCGCCATCTTGGCTGGCAGTTAATTTGCATATCGCCCTGATTAGCCAATGGGAAGGGTAGCAGAAGTACGGCTAATTACCATGTTTCTCTTTTATTAGATAGGATGATTATCATTCAAAATTAATGATTAAATAGCTATTATTATTATTTTTCATGAGAAGAACAGATTTCACCATTTCGTGGACATTTCGTCTTGATGAAGTAGTTCTACTCTGGTTTTCAAGAGACTACTCATCTTCCCACAAAAAGTCATAGATGTGCCTATCCTAAAGCCAGTCTTGCCTTTGCCTTCCAACTCTGCCTGTCTTATTTCTATTTCTGTACCTAGATTATTTGAGAACATCAAGAAACAAACATGTTTTAGAAATAAACTAACTGTAACATATTTCATTTTAGGGATTAGTCCACTAAGTTGGTAGTCATAGATTGGTTAACAGAGAGCAGACTAGCTGGAGTACATGACTGGAGCGTAGGCCGGCTTTGGGAGGTGCCTTGGGGCCTCAGGGTCTCTACATAAGACCCACATGGAATTGAGCAGTCCCAACTGGAGTGTCACCTAAAGCATGAAGTGAAATGATGGAGCCACCAAAAATCAAACAAAACCAAGAAAATAATCACAGAAGCTACATACTACTTTTCTGAATTCCCTGTCTCTCCTATGGAGATTTCCTTATGAGTACTTTCAGTCAATACTGTTCTACTTTACAAATTTATTTTGGAGTAAGAAAATTTCCATTTAAAGGGCCTATTAAACACATTTTATTTTTATTTTTTTACAAGAACATAACTGTTAAAGACACATTGAATCAACACCATAACAAGTATTATAAAGTCATTTCAACGCACTGTCTCATGGATAACCACAATTAATGTCATGTTCCAATATGAAGGACAGACCCTTCTCTATTTTAAGAAGAAAGTGCTTAAAAGTAATTTACACCCCAATTATCTCAACTTGAATGTCAGCTGCATTAAGTCTGCACTGCTGAAAAGGTGAGTAAAGCCAGCTGCTAAACCACTGTAGTCATTTTTGGAAAAACCATTTCTTTTATTAGGTCAATTGAAACAAATTGAAGAATTGAAGCATGTATTCATAGGAAGAGACTAATTCCAGTGTAATAGTCATTGAGGTGTCTTCAGAGTTAGCAGGTTAGGCAGTAAATAGACTTTTTTTATGTGTTTGTAGCACACAAGTTACCGTATGACCCAATTCTCCATGAAACTGGAGTCCTCGTTGGCAATGTCACAGAGAGGCCAATGCTTGAACTGTGTATAAGATCTGAGCCACCAGTTCCCTTTCCAGAGGTCAGACTACAGCAGACATAGGAGGAAAAGTGTTGGAACCAGAGTTCCTTGCACTGCTTTTGTCCTTAAAGCCACACTCTTCACAGCCACTCATTAACACTTAGTAGTGGCCGTGCTGGACCTCAAATGCACAGAGTTGAATTGACTCAATCAGCTATATACTCTGTTACTAATATGTTATCACTAGAGGCCCGGTGCATGAAATTCGTGCACTCGGGGGGGGGGGGGAGTCCCTCAGCCTGGCCTGTGCCCTCTCGCAGCCCGGGAGCCCTCGGGGGATGTCCGACTGATGGCTTAGAGAGTGGCCCTGGGGAGTGGGCCTAAGCCATCAGTCGGACATCCTTAGCACTGCTACAGAGGTGGGAGAGGCTCCCACTGCTGCTGTTGTGCTCGCCAGCCATCAGCCTGGCTTCTGGCTGAGCGGTACTCCCCCTGTGGGAGCACACTGACCACCAGGGGGCAGCTCCTGCATTGAACGTCTGCCCCTGGTAGTCAGTGAGCATCACAGTGACTGGTTGTTCCACTGTCAGGCCGAAACCAGCTCTCTGATATCCCCTGAGGGGTCCCAGATTGCAAGAGGGTGCAGGCCAGGCTGAGGGACCCCACTGGTGCATGATTGGGGCTGGGAGAGACGTGAGAGGTTGGCCAGCCGGGGAGGGACTGTGGGAGGGCTCCAGGGTGTGTCTGGCCCATCTCTCTCTGTCCCAATCAGCCAGACCCCAGCAGCAAGCTAACCTACTGGTGGTCAATGCACGTCAGAGCAAGTGGTTAAGTGGCCTAAGCATATCATTAGCATATTATGCTTTGACTGGTTGAATGGCCAACTGGATGACTGTACCACTAGCATATTAGGCTTTTATTATATAGGATTGTTGAAATCATCACTCTAGGACTATTGTTGTCCCCTTTATGCCTTTTCTCCAGTTCCATCCCCTTCCTGAGCATTTGCCCCTAATGCATCTCCTTAGAATCCATCTTCACCCAGGGACCTAAAATATATACATGTCCATCAACATATAAATACTAGAGGCCTGGTGCACGGATAGGGTCCCTAGGCCTGGCCGGCAATCAGGGCCGATTGGGGCCTTTTGGCTGCCAGCTGGGGCCTTCCTTCATTCCGTGCCGCCCCCTGGTGGTCAGTGTGTCATAGCAAGTGATTTGTCTCCCAGTCGAATTCCCACAGGGACAATTTGCATATTAGGCCTTTATATATATATTGTTGTTTAATATATAATTTTAAAGTTCATACAAATAATTATTTGGTATGAACTACACACATTGAAACTTGATTATTTTTCATTCAGCATTATGTTTTTTGCATCTATATAGCCTGATTCTTTTAACTTCGGTATAGTATTCCATGGTATAAATTATACCACAATTTTATCTATCCACTAGAGGCCCGGTGCACAAAATTCATGCACGGGTAGAGCCCTTAGGCCTGGCCAGCGATCAAGGCTGATCATGTTTCTTGCCTCCTCGCCTCCCTGCCTCTTCCTTCCCTTGCTCCCTCAGTTCCCCACTGCCACTGCTGGTCACCCGCCATGTTCTGCACCACCCCTTGGTGGTCAGCACACATCATAGCGAGTGATTGAACTCCCGGTCTTCTGGTCGAACTCCCGAGAGGACAATTTGCATATTAGCCTTTTATATATAGGATTCCTCCACTGATAAGCATTTAGATTGTTTACAAATTTTTGTTACTCTCAGGTTTGCAGTATAAACCATACTCTAAAGCAGTGGTCCGAAAGTTGGCAACTGCTGCTCTAAAGAACAACTGTATACATGTTTCTTAGTGAGCTTATACTAGATTTTCTTTGGGATAAATAGCAAGAATTAGAATTTCTGAGGCTTGAGTCATATATGCATTTCCAGAATTGTTTTTCAAAGTGGCTGTACCAACTTTTTCTCCCATCTGAAGCACAGGAAAACTCCCAAATAAATGTACATGCAAACAATAGTCATTTAAAAGAAAAGAAAATTTCCCAGGGATATGGTTATGATATTTTCCAAGGCAAAGCATGTTGAAAGCCTTTGCATAGCACTGATCTGTGGTCACTGGGGAAGCATTTCTAGGCGACCATGCCAGGGCAGAAACAACCATAGAATCAGCCACCAATTAGTTCTCTGTCACTTGATTGGTATTTTTTTAGTAAGCTGATGGAATTTGATCACATCCTGCACTGACTTCACACCAACATTCAGGTGTCTTAACTCACAGCCTTCTGTCCTTCCCCCCGCCCCTTCAACTGCTGGAGGCAGAGCAGGCTACCCTGGTGTGGGCAACTTGCTGAAGCATCAGCCACCTCTGCTAGCATGCTTGGATTAAGCAGATACATAGAAAAGAGCTGTGAAAGATTCATCAGTCACAGGATGTTTGTTGTTGGAATTAAAACACCTTCTTACTGTTGCATAGATTTGCATTGATTGCTAGAGGCCATGGGCACCATGCTGCCTTTCCTGCTCACCAGGCACTGCCTCTGCCTCTGGACTGGCAGCTCCGATGTATGGGCTGATTTGCTTTCTTCAGTGGAGCCTAATTCTGTGTGGAAGAGACGATGGGGAGTTAAATGGAATACAGCTATGTGAGGTGACTTGACTCACTGTGCAGTCATTACACAATATTGTGGCGAACAATCAGATATTGGAGCATATGAGCTGATAAAGACGGTTTATGCAAATTTAATATCAGAGGCAAGCTGGGAGAAGCTGTCTGACACTACAATATGATATATGGAAACAAGCAGAGGATGTGTGAAATCACGGGGCTGATGGCCACAGTTACAATGTCTTAACATTTGTCTCTCATGTTCTTTCTATGATGATGGAATCCAACCTGTGTCTTTACACAGCGAACAAGGGGAGGGAGTTTATACTAAGGACAGCCTTTTATTTTTTCAAGAACAGTCTTATAATTAGAAGGAGTTTGTTTTTGTAAATGCAGTATGTTTTGAAAGTCTTTTTTTTTTGGACATCTCAAATGTTTTCAATTTCACAAGTAATAACTATTACTGATAATAGTCACCATTTATTGAACATGTACCAGATTTAAATCACTTGAGCCTTGTGACAATTTAAAACCAGATATTATTATCTGCATTTCCAAAACATGCTAGCGACATTTAGATTAAACAACTTAAATTAATTTCTCACTGCCCCTCCAATTCCCCCCACCTCTGACCACTCCTGGGCCACTTGTCTCTTTGCTCTTCCTTGAAAGGCAAGGCTGCTTCATTTACAGAGCCTGTTCTCCAGATACCCACATGACTAGCTCCCTTACTTCTTTTAAAAAATATTTTTATTGATTTCAGACAGGAAGGGAGAGGGAGAGATAGAAACATCAATCATGAGAGAGAATTATGGATCAGCTGCCTCCTGCATGCCCCCTACTAGGGATTAAGCCCACAACCCGGGGATGTGCCCCTACCGGGAATTGAACTGTTACCTCCTGATTCAAAGGTTGATGCTCAACCACAGAGAAACACCAGCCAGGCTCCCTCACTCTTCTTAAGTCTTTGCTGAACATGAATGCCTAAATGAGGTCTACCTTGACCACTCCTTTTTAAACAACATAAAAAATAAAATTAAATAAATAACATGACCATTTTATTTTGGCATAGTTTCAGATTTACAGAAACGTTGCAAGGATACTGTTCCCACAGACCTCATACCCAATTTCCTCTACTCTTAACATCTTATAACAGTATGACATATTTGTCACAACTGACTAACCCAGGGGTAGGCAAACTTTTTGACTCGAGGGCCACAATGGGTTCTTAAACTGGACCGGAGGGCCGGAACAAAAGCATGGATGGAGTGTTTGTGTGAACTAATATAAATTCAAAGTAAACATCATTACATAAAAGGGTATGGTCTTTTTTTTTTTTAGTTTTATTTATTTCAAACGGGCCGGATCCGGCCCGCGGGCCGTAGTTTGCCCACGGCTGGACTAACCTCTACTAATACATCCTTATTCACTAAAGTCCATACTTCAATCAGATTTGGAATTTTTAACTTAAGGTTCTTTTTCTGTTCCAGGATCCCCTCCAGGAGACCACTTGACATCTAGTTCTCAAGTCTCCTCAGGCTCTCTTGGCTATGAGGCTTTCTCACTCTCCTCATTTTTGATGACCTTAACAGTTTTGAGTGCTACTGCTCAGGGATTTTGTAGAATGTCTCTCACTTGGTATTTGTCTGCTGTTTTTCTCATGATTAGGCCGAAGGAATGTGTTTTGGGGATGAAAACCACAGAGGTAAAGTTCCACATCATACTAGCGATACGTATTATCAACATGATTTATAAGGTCTCATGTTGACCTTGATCACATAGTTGAGGTAGTGTTGGCCAGGTTTCTCAAACATAAAATTACTCTTTTTTTTCTCTCGCTGCTTTTCAAACTGTATTGTTCAGAAATAAGTCACAATGCTCACCTTAGTGGATGGAGAATCGGCATAAATTATTTGGAATTCTGCATGGGAGTCTTCCTATTTATCGTCGATCTATCTATTATTTATTAATTTATTTAATCATATGTTTACATCAGCGTGGACTCATCAATATGTATTTTCTACCATGTTACTTATTTGTTGCTCAAATTGTTCCAGCTTTGGCCATTGGGAGCTCCTTCAGTTGCCTACTGTATCCCTTTGAGATATGTCCATCATCGTGTGTGCATGTGTATGTTTTGAAATGTTTAACACTTCCTCACTTTCTGGCACAACATGGTGCTCCAGACTCATCTTGTATATTCCCTACCCCAGCCATAGAGTCAGCGATTTCTCTAAGGAGCCTTCCTTCTTTTTATCAAAGTCGGGGATAAGAAACCAATATCACCTCTGGATATGCTTGTAGCTATGGGGGTGCTATGGCCCTCTTAGTTTCAAAACCAGGGACTGTATCAACCAGTGCTTTTAATTAAATATTGCCTTTATATATTCCTGAGTCCCCACAGCCTTTACTGTCTTTTATTCCCCATAACATGCATCATCTTATTTTGTCCTCTCTACTCTATTGATCAACTTCCTTAAGCATATATTTAACAAAATGTTAGTGAATCAACATTAAGCTACAAGTAGTGTAATAGAACCATGGTGGTTTTTCTTCCCTGGGGATGAAATTTACTGGGGGTAGTATTACTCTTAAATGGAAGCACTGTCATTAGCAGTCCTTAGAAATAAAAATTAAATTTAAACAAGCAACAAATAAAAACCTCTTTGAAAAACCTGTTCTTGCCAAAAGATAAATATATTTTAAATAAGTTATGTTAAAAATGAAAACAACTTGCATATGTAAATAACTATTCATATGTATTCAAAGTTGGGCTATAATAGAAAAAAATCAGTAGGATTGTAGTATACCCCTCAATGTTCTTTAAAGTTTTAGATATTTTTGGTAAATAGAAGTTTCATTTTCTAAAACCAAAAGCAATTAATGTTGTTTCTTAATTGCTTTTTTGTACTACAATCCTACTGAAATGTGTTTCAATATTTATAGATTCATAATATTTCGAATAGCTACATATTATCTCCCTGTATCATTATACAGCACCATAATTAATTAATCAAATCACTATTAATGGATATTTATATTGCTTTCACAATGTACTCACCAATACTTTACTGAACATCCATGAATATTACTTGTATAGATATTTATTTTATTTTAAATATATTTTTATTGCAGAGAGGAAGGAAAAGGGAGAGAGAGATAGAAACATCAATGATGAGAGAGAATCACTGGTCAGTTGCCTCCTGCATGCCCCACACTGGATCGAGCACGCAATCCCGGCATGTGCCTTGACAGGAATCGAACCATGACCTCCCGGTTCATAGGCTGACGCTCAACTACTGAGCCATTTCAGCCAGGCTAAATATTTATTTTAAGGATAGATTTCTATAAGTGAAACATCTGTGTCAATGTGAATAGGTAAAATTTTTAATTCAGTTTTCTAAAGTGCTTTACAGAAACATAGCAAACATGCATGAAAGTGACTGATCCTCTGTACTAATATTGTATAATATCATTCTTTGACATTTTTGCAAATCTCAATTTTAACTTGATTTAATTTGATTCTTTTATTTTTTATTATCACTGAGTATAAACATATTTTCAGGAATATGTTGGCCATTTGCACTCCTGTGGTGAATTGCCTTTATATCTTTCCATGCTATTTTTATATTATGATATCTAGGGTTTTATTTTCTTCTTAAAATGTAAAAAATAACTATGTTAAAGATATCAACACTCTATCAAGAGTTACCAATGCTTTTCTTGTGTGTTATTTGATTTTTTACTTTCTTTTTTTTGCTATAAAAGTTTTAATTTTAATGTAATAAGTCTTTTCTGTTGTGACTTCTGGAATTAGTGCCATGTTAAAAAAAATAAAAGTACCCTGACCAGGTAGCTCAGTTGGTTAGAGAGTCATCCTGATATGCCAAGGTTGGAGGTTGAAACCCTCATCAAGGTACATACAAGAATCAACCAATGAATGCATAAACAAGTGTAACAACAAATTGATGTTTCTCTCTCTCTCCATTCCTGTCTCTCTAAAATAAATAAATGAACAAATAAACAAATAAATAAATGTTTTTGAAAAGTAAAAGAAACATTCCATCTTAGTTCATACTTATATTGTATTATGAACATATGTTTCTGTTTTTGGAGTTATTAGTGGTGTTTGGAAAGGGCTATTCAGTTCAAATTCTCAACTTGGAACCAGGTATCTTTTTATTTTTAATTAAATTAAGATTTTAAATTTTAAACAGTCTACAGGGAAACCCTTAACCTCTTTATTTATTGTTTTCAAAGGAGGAAAAGTACTTTGAATTCCCTTTTTGTATTAATGTTAACATTTTAAAAAATGACTCACCAATCATATAAGTGCTTTGGTCTCAATATTTTTTTTTTCTAATAGAAAGAACTGAATTTAATTATTCGTTTCTATTTTTTGAAAAAAAATAGTTTTTAAAATATGAAAATTAAATATTATACTAAATGGATACATTTTAGAATTCAGTTTGCCTCGCTGAGATAAACAGAATTATACATTATTGCTGGCGAAGGAAGGGTAAAGAAGATGTTATATAAATTCATATTAATGCTTATATTCACAATTACTATAAAACCATTAATTGAACAGGCACATTCAGTATTTATTAATGATTTTACACTAGATTTTTCAGTCTTTTCTGAAAGGCATAATCCAAGTGTTGCAAATTAATAGATATTCTTCACCTAAAATTAATGATGTTTTTTATTCCTTGTGTTTCATGGGGAAGAGCAGAAGGCATACCAGGAATCTCTGAGAATTGTCAATTTCTTAGTTTCTCCCCCAAAGCATGCTTTGTAATGAGTGGGTAAGAATTTACAGGATCCTTAAGGAAGTAAGCCAATGAATGTTGAAAATAGTGAGAAATCATGGTGTGTCTGAGCACTCCACCTGTGTCAGCTCTCTCCGCTCCCCTGCCCTTCTGGGTCATAAACCTGGGAATCTGGGTCAAAAACCTGGGTATGCCCAGTGGCGTGCCAGGTTCCCATCACTGGGCATACCAGCAGGCCACCATCTAGAGGTGTTTGTCAACTTGTCTCCTTGGAGCCTTCATTGGAAAACAAACTGAACATACAATGGACAATCTTTAAATTCCACTCCAAATAATTATATTTACACTTTAGAGATAAAGCACTCAATGGGGCGGGGCTGAAGGGCCCTGAATTAGCCACATCGATCTAGACAAGTGATGGATATGTTCCCCACTGCAGGGGAAAGCCTCACAGAGTGAAGAGCTTTATCTTCTATTAAAAAACTCGATGGACAAATCCATCAGGCTATTTGACAGGTAAATTAAGCAGGGTTCCAGTTCCCAAGGAGACCAACTCATATTCCTATCAGGCAGCTCATAATCCTACCAGGCAGCAGCAAAGCATGGCCCTTTTCATCCACTGGGCTTCCCCTTCAGGAGCTTAACTGGCTCTAGACCAGCCTCACAATTTATGTCTCTCAGTCTTTCTTACGACGTCCAAGCCAAGACACCGAGAGCTGCCACAGCTGCTGCTGTTTCTCCTGGTGTGGCTATTTCTGGAACAGGCAGGTTTTTCTTCTTGCACAACCCACCCAAAGGGCAATTCATTCATTCGCTGTGCTGGGGGAAAGCGGTGACCCTTACAAGGCACATTTTGGTCACGGATGAACCATGACATTGAAGTAAGTGAATTCCATTTAGGGGCAGAGACACCCAGTGCTCTCCACTCACTGTAAGCATAGCCCAGCCGAAAAAGCAAATAAAAAGCCTATAGAGATCACTTTCCTGAAGACTGAGACAGTCCGAGGTTGCAGGAAGAAACTAAATAAATTTCATGTCAGGTATTTGTTAAGCATGTAATGTATCCAGGTGCCTGAGACACACGGCAAACGGTGAATAATCCACCTGAGAGAAACTTTGTCCACAGGTATAAAATCCTCACAGCCCATGTCTATGTTTTGAAAGTGCTAATATCTAATTGGATTGCTAACTAAGGGAAGCGTGCTGGTCACGATAGAGAAATACATAAGAGTGACAAATGCTTCCTAGCCTCTGCCTCTTCATCATAGTGGCTACTGTCTCTCTACTGCTTTCCATGAGCCTGGCCCTGAACTACACACCTTAGTCTACTCTGACCTTGTGCAGCCTTATCAGTTATTAATTATTAGTCTGACTTCACAGTTAGGGATTGATGCCCAGGATGTTTTATCCAGTACTTCTTTCCTTCAACTGATGCTGAGTATCAGCTACATACTGGACACTGTTCTGTGGTCTTGCCCTAGAGGTCTAGGGGGTCCAGAGTCTCCTAACCACCAGGCTGTGCCTCTATTCATGCCACCTCTTCCTGGTAGGTGTGCCTCATTTCATGCTAGAGGTGCAGGTCCAGACTGCTCCATAATTAGGGGCTCTTGGAAGAGCGTAATGGATCAGGACTCATCACCAAACTGAACACAGTATCTATTGTGGCAAATTCTGCTGTGGTTCTGGATTTTCATTGGATAAATGGAACTTCAATTTGATCCTTTTGGGCCCTCACTTTGTGTACAAACCTTTGCCTTGCTCTGAGTAATCTGATATAGTGTCTTTTAAGAATATATATATATATATATTTTATTGATTTCAGAGAGGAAGAGAGAGAGAGAGAGAGAGAGAGAGAGAGAGAGAGAGAGAGAGAGAGAGAAAAACATCAATGATGAGAGAGAATCATTGATTGGCTGCCTCCTGCACACTGCTCCACTTGGGATCAAGCCCACACCCTGGGCATGTGCCCTTGACCAGAATCGAACCTGGGGCCCTTCAGTTGCAGGCCAATTCTCTATCCACTGAGAAAAACCAGCTAAGGTCTGATATAATGTTTTGATAAGCCACCTGCTGTTCTGATAGTGCTTAAATTTAGGTGCTGTTTGGTTGGCTCTTGTCAGTCCTCACAGGGATGTGATTGCTGTACTCTCATCCCCTAGTTCCATATTAGGAGTATATCTACCTCCTGTCCCCCTCAGATGGCCTGCTCAGAGCTCAGGGTCATATGTGTGGTCTACTGAGACTCCCCATCACATGCCAGATGCATAGAAACCTAGGGATCATCCTGGACTTCTTCCTCTCCTTCACCTCCATATACAATCTGCCAAAAATTCCCATTCAGTCCACCATCAAAATAGCCCTGAATCTACCCATGTCTCTTTATCTCCTGGTCTAAGATGCCTTTATCTCTTCCTGGGCTAATGAGAAAGGCTTATTCTTGTGCAACTGCAGTCACTCATATTCCTCTCCAATAATTCTCTACCTACAGCCAAGAGTGGCCTAGTCAGATCTGACAACTCTCTTCGCCATCCACCATGCTCAAACCTCTTTAATAGCTTTCTATTCTTCTTAGGAGAAAGACAAAACTTTTTATTTTTAATTTATAGAGGAGTTGCAAAGATAGTACAGGTAATTCCTAAATATCCTTCACCCAGTTTCACTTAATGCTAACATCTTACATTACTGTGGCCTATTTGTCAAAATTACCTTATTAGCATTGACCCATTATTATTAACTAATCTCCAGACTTTATTAGGATTTCATCAGTTTTCCCACGAATATTCTTTTTCTGTTTCAATATCCAGTACAGGATATTATATTGCAGTTAGCCTAATGTCATTTTTCACCAAATGGCTATAGAATTTAATGTCCAATTTGGCACATTTTTGGGAAAGTGGAAATTATTAATAGTGACCTATGGGAAGTAGGTGAATGGGCTTGTCCCAGGTCACCCTATCTAGAATGACCAGTTAGGTGATGCTCCTCCTACCTTTGATCTTATCTCACACTCTCAAGTCCCCCATCCCATCCTCATGTTTAATGCTAGAGAAATGTCAGCCTTCTTAATTCCTGCTACTCCTTTTTTCTTCCCATATGCTCTTCCCACTCATTTTTACCTAGTCATTGGCTATAAACTTCCCTGGCCTTCTATATTAGATCAAATCCCCATTCTCACATTTTCAAAGCATAACACGCTTTTTCTTTCTAGCTTATCAATTGCATGTACTTATACTTGAGAGACTGTTTGATTGATGTCTCTCTTCCTTAGACAGAAAGGCCCATGAGGGAAGGAGTGATGATTCCTTCCATTGTCCCCTCGTGCCAAGAATACAGAGTGGGTATTGAGAACTACTTGCTGAATAATTGAATGAATAAACCCCTTTGACACAAAGTGCCATTCAGCACATGTCATATTCTCTGAATAGCATGCTCCATCTGCCAGGAAGGCGTCCTCCCTCTGGGTCCTTCCCAAAGCACTTGCCTCATTGGTGGACAGGTTTAGTTTTCAGGCTTTTTGCATAGCAGGCATAGTTGTTCAATGAACGAATGTCTATATTCAGATACTTGTCATCAGGATTCTTTTAGTTGCAAGTGACAATGCCTATATGTTTATCAAAAATAATATGGAAGGGGGAAGTAGTGCCTCCCATACATGGGAAGTATAAGGACTGGCTAGTTTCCATCTGGACTTGATTCAGGTACTTAGGTGAACCCACCAGGATGCTATCTGTCTCCATCACTCTTTACTCCGCTTGCCTTTGCATTCACTCCGTTCTTAGACCGGTTTTTGTTACATGGTAGAAATGAGCAGTGGCCATTTTAGACTCACAAGGTCCTTAAGAGTCAAAACTCAGAAGATGAAAAACTCCTATCTTATCAATATCGATATCTGGTCCCACAAAAGATTCTGATTTGACTTTGCGTAAGTAGCAGTCCACCCAGAAGCCAACCTCTATGGCTGGGGAAGTGAGTGACTCTAAATGGCCGCTGGGAATGACACATTCACCCCTCTGGCAGGAGAGGCCAGACCTTGAAGGCCAAGGTTCTGTTGGGTGGGAATGGGACAGAGGAAAATGTGGAGCTTCATGGTGGTCCTTAGCTTCCAGAAGTGTCACAATAAGAAATAGATTTCTACACCACCCCACCGCTAGTTATTTTCACTAGTTTTAAAGTTTTACTAACAGTGCTTTTTCAAAGAAAATGTGAATGAAAGATAATAATGTTAATTTGCATGTAACAATAAACCACAGTGTTTCTCTACATAGTACTCATAAATATCTTTATAGAATAAAATCATTGAGCCAGTTTGTATTAGTAGTTGTCTGAAAAATACCATCCAGGTCAGTTTTCCCTGAGTGGCTCTTAAGCTATCAACTTTTAATTTAGGAAGTTCTGTTATTTGGGCTCAGTGGGCCATATTTTATTTGGTATGTTTTTTGGCAGTAGAAAAAAACAAAGTGCTCCTGTTTCTAGCATCCCTTTGTAATCATTTTATTTTCAGACCATCACTTAAATGAAAAAATAGTCTGGTAGGTAAGATATGTTTCTATTTTCTAGAGTGATCATAGATTGATATATTATGATTAATACTCTGTTTAATTTAGAGTTATCCAAAAAAAATCATAGATTCTCACTAATTCTCTTTATAAAATGAAGGCCTTAAATTATTGAATCTTTTATATGTGATTTGTGAGGGACTTTAGACACATATACGTTCCTTAATTTGAGCACCATAGTCCAGGCAGCTGTGAAAAAATTTTGGATTTTTTTAATTGTTTAGATCAGGGGCTGGCAAGCATTTTTTTAAAAGGCCAGATAGCAAATATTTTAAGCTTTGCTGGTCTTATGGTCTCTATCTTAACTCAAAAAGGGCAGCAAAAGCTGCCATAGACAATACATAAATGAATGAGCATAGCTGTGCTCCAAAAAAAAAAAAAATAACAACCTCTTTACAAAAACAAGCATCAGGCAGGTTGGTCCATGGGCCACAGTTTGCAGCTGCTGATTTAGATTCTGTGAGGACAGTATTTATGATTGTTATTTTGTGGGCTGCTTAATTGTTTACAGTTTTCCTTGTTAGCATGGTTTAAGGCAGGGTACCCTGGAGAACAAATCATAAGCTCAAGGGGTCCTGGGTATATATGCTGACTTCAGTCCAATTACTTAGTCCCTCCAAGCCTCAGGTTTCTTGATGGTAAAATGGAGCTAGTGATAACTGTTCTACTGATCTTCAGGAGCTATTTTGAGAATCATATAAGGGGATTTCAAGGAAAGGGAACTGAAAGCACAAAAGTTTCTTGCCATTATGAAGTAGTATTTTTTTTTAACATTATGTCATTGAAGTTGTCAAAATATTTGAAGAAAAAGGAAGCACATATGTGAAAAATTTTATAATATGTGTATCATCTAGGGACCTGACAGTTTCCATACCATGGCCCAGGATGAGCCTCTGCTCATCTCTGCCTGTCATGCCTTTAAGCCAATGCCAGAGTTCAGCATTGGGTGGGAGGAAGGAGTTGTCACTTTGAAGGCACCTTTGAACCTGCAGCTATTATTAAGCCCATGCAGGCTGGGAACAATGATGGTGGGCATTGTGGGGTCCTGGTTAATCAGAACACACATCACCTCAATTGACTATATGTAACCAGAGGAGAAATAAGGGCTATTTATTTCCACAAAAAACAAACAAACAAACAAACAAAATGGTAAAGAAAAAGTGGCTTCCTCATCAAGTCTTGATTCTAGTTTTGAAAAGAGCATTTTGATGAAAGGCGACTCCTTACACACATACCTTCTCCTTCTTTTCAGCTTGCTAGAGTGGACCCTAATATTACTGCTTCAGAAAGGGTTTCTCTGAGCATTCTAATAAAAGTAAGGTTTCCACAGGTATTCATATATTATAAGGTTGAACCCTATTGGTCTTATTTTAATAGTAATTATTATTAGTTATTTTTTTTTAACTTGTTTTTTGTCTGTCTTCCCCACTTGACTGTGAATGTGTGATTTGTCCCCCATTGGATCTCTTGCAGTTAGCACAGTGCATGACAAGAGTGGATAAAAGCTTTTGAATGAATGAATATTGCATCCACAGGTAAAGGGACAGTCAACATGGCAGACTGGTGGACACACAGGAGGGTAGAAGTATTGTTAGACTTTCCTGAATGTCTGTCTTAATGTAGTTTGGAGAGAAACTGGGCTTTCTATGTTACCAACAAGCTTTCTTCATTTTCATAGACAATGAAAAGTTGCTGTGAAGTAGCTTGTGAAAAGAATGCATATGTCAAGTTCTAAAATATGCAGCGCCACACATCTTTAGGATTGACACGTAGACTGAATCTATGTAAATGAATTACTTATCAAAGACAAACTTGTTAGGAAAGCAGACTTTCCATGACACCAATCTATACATTTTTGAGGTTTTCACTACATTATTCATTTATAGAAAGTGTTCATGAATCTTGGCATTTACTTTTAAAAGTTTATAATAGTCTTTGGAAATGTCTTTTCAAACATACTTTTTTTTCTGAGGGCAGGATTTAAATCATTTTGGGATAAAATAATTTTATGCACATTATTTAAACAAGATTGTTCTGCAATCGGGTTCAAATTCTACTGGGTTCAAATTCGTGTTATATAACCGCACTAAACTTCAGTTTTTCTCAAGAGTAAAATTATCTGATTTGTGTGTGTGTGTGTGTGTGTGTGTGTGTGTGAGAGAGAGAGAGAGAGAGAGAGAGAGAGAGAGAGAGAGAGAGAGAGAAATAGGGATAGAGATAGAGGTAGAGAAATGAGAAAACCTACACTTAGTACAGTGTTTGGCACATTACTTATTCTCAGTTAACACACTTTTATTTAAGTTTAATTATGTAAAACAGCTTTCTAAAGTTTGCTAAAACAAATCTATTTGATTTTTATGGAACTATTTTTTCTTTCATTTACATCTTATCCTTTCTTTCTCTATTTTATTCCAAAGTACAACTATTAACATCACTCTTTTGGGGAAAAGTCAGAACACTGTCTCAGAAAACTTGAAGACAAAGCATATAGCTTCATGGGGCTTGTGTGTGTGCTGCTGGTGGGGTATGTGTGAGTGATCCATTTAAGAAATGATCTCATTCCGTGAAATTATTGTCATCTTTTAGATTGGTTGTCATCTTGGGAAGCACAGAATCCTGTGCCCAGCAGGGATTGTATATTTGATTGATTAATGGCAGTTAAGGGTCATGATTTTTCAGTCATTCCCATTACCATTCTCTTGCCATGTGACTTGTATGTCTCAAGAAACAGGTGGAGTTGTTTCATCATCCTGTTCATTCTGATTGGCCATGTGTCTTGCTTTGGACAAAAGAACATTGGCAGAAATGACTCTTGTAGGGACTTGAAAAAGCACTTACCCTTTTCTGCTTCTCCTCTTGTTCCCCTACCTTCCTATAAGAACATGCCTGGGCAGAGTTGAGACAAGTTAAACAGAGCTGAGTTTCTCTAGTCGCCTTAGCCTAAGCCATCCGACACCAGCTAATTAAGGGCCAGCTGATCCCCAGACATGTCAGAGAGTTCAGCTGAGACCAGATGAATGTGTCGCCCAGCCCAGCCTAAATCAGCCACCTGAAGGGTCATGAGCCAAATAAATAGTCATTGTTTTAAGCCACTCAGCATTGGGATAATTTGTCATTCAGTATTATTATGGAAATATATAACTGATATTGAATATGAGATGAATAGTCTCATGGAACCATGTGTGGAATCATTCTAATATATAACTGATTATATTATGTCATACCTAAGTGGCTATACATTAGCTAGGCCCTGTTTATTTCATCAACTTTATTCCTTTCCCCCATACCCCAAATGCATCTCTCAAATCTGTACTTATATTTCTGAATATAACACATTATCTGTCATGGGCCTTAGGGTGTACTGCCTAAAAAAACTCCTTCCACTACCACAGAGTAATATTTTCACTTGTGTCTTGGTTCTCATTTTAAGAATAATTTCCTTTGGATAATCTACTTAGGCCTTCTAAGAGAAGGTTAGGTGACTCTCCTCTGGGTTCCCACAGCTCTCTGTGGTTTCACTTTCCTGGTTTATATCATAAGTTGGTGTAATTGTCTGCTTCTTACCTTTGGTCACTGGAATTCATGTTATCAGGACCAGAAGTATGTGCTCTGTGGACCACTGTGTCTCCAGTGTGAAGCTCAGTGCCTGGCACACAGTATGGCTTAACTAATTGATGTTAAAGGAATGAATAACTAGGTATTGAATTTGTGGACAAATGGGGTCATGATGATATTGTGAAGGTTTCATGCCTCAGGACAAAGATACATGATTGACAAAAAGGAGAATGTTAGGTCCATCTGCAACTTGGTAACATTAAAAACACACAGGAGTTTTCCACTCTGTGGACCTCTTATAAATTATTTTTTATTAATGGATTTCAGAGAGAGGGAGGAAGGAAGACAGAAAGAAAGAGACAGTGAGAGAGAGAGATTGATTTGTTGTTCCACTTATTTATGCATTCATGAGTTGATACTTGTATATGCCCTGACAGGGGATCAAACCGACAACTTTGGTGTATAGAGATGATGCTCTAATCAACTGAGTTACCCGGCCAGGGTCACATGTGGCCCTCTTCTATAGGTTTCAAGTAAAGATCACACACCATCCAGAATGCTAAAATAGAAATAGAACTTTTGGTTTATAAGTACACCATCTGAAAAGGACAATCTGAATGACATCTGCAAAGTAGGCAGCATGGACTGGACTTCAGTTTCTTCTCTAAATAAGTTATAAAAGTTGAAAAAGAAAGACACTGCTTGGAATTTCTTTTATAAAGAGCCATTTCCAAATTTTGGGCATTATTTTAGGCATTGAATGCATAGATAAAGAAAAAAGTGGGACACAAGCTTTTGGCTATAAAGATCTATTCCTATGATATCAGGAGAACTCCCGAGTCAGAAATATATGTATAATAATCTGGTTATAGGATTTTAGATAAGGAGAAAACCTTTATCCTAACCCAATGTGTTTTGCAAATGAGTGAACACATATTTGATGTCCTACATCTACTCTGACTCATGTCTGCTAGAGCAATTAGAATTCAGTTCCTTCAGGTCTTTCCTTAGGACACCCACACTTCTGTTTTCTTGAAGACTTAGACCTTTAAATTTGAACTTCAACCCATTGGGTGAGTTGATCCTTTCTCAGTTTACAAATAAAGAAAATAATCCCCAGAAGTTGTGATTGCCTGACTTTACCCAAATGTTAGCTAGTAAGGTAAAATCTAGTGCTCCAAACTTGCAGCTCATTCAATTCTTTTTCAACGCAATGCACTGTCTTTGACCCCTTTTCTCACACATTCCATTGGGTTGTGCAGAATCTGCTTGGCTGGAATGAATACAAGTTGAAGGGGAAGTTAAATCCATCTAAACTTTAAAATCTAGGGGAGATTTAACATCCTTATGTCCTTTGGAATGCTATGGTGCATTCATGGTTCATGTAGTCAGCAAACTAAAGGTCGGGCTTTAGTTGATATTCAGCAGAGAGTGTGTTGTAATACTGACAGGCTATATTTATACAATGATGCTGAAAGATTCAAATAAATATATATCAATGTTGATCCTACCAATGAATGCAGCTGATGGAGTTAACATCACTTTTGGAGTTTTTAATTGTTTACACATATGTTGCAAATAGCAGCTTTTTCCAAAATATAATAATTTGGCACTTCATTCTGTAGATTTATTTTTGGAAAAAGATAAAATAATGTGTTTAATATGGGTAAGCCGAGATTTCTAGACTATATTAGTGAGGGAAAAATTATGGACCTGGCTTTTAATCAATTCTTCAATCAGTTTTATGGGAATTCCATCTCTCAAGTCTTTTTAAGCAGCGATTTTTGCTTCTCCAAGTGCTAAAGGAATAAGAATGTCATGCTCTCCAATTTCTCACAAGGGAAGATAACAGAGATATATGGTATTTGGATCTATAGGTTAATGTATTAATTTTACTCCATATCTGTGCCCACATTTCTCTTGTCCCTTATGCCCAAGAGATCCCAATCTCCTGCCAACAGGTTTCAATCCCTGTTCTACTTTCTGTTACATCTTTAAAGCTAATGACATGGTTCCTACCCTTGTCTTGAGAAGAACTGCTCCCAGGAAAAAGGATGATTTCTCTCAAATGGTGGTTATTTTGGTTCAACTATGAACCTCTCAGCACTTGTAATTTTCTTTGAGATCAGTAGCTCTTTCTGATGACAACCAACTTAAATAGAAAAGAAAAAATGAGTGAAGGCTTTAATAAAATCAAATCATGTGAGTCAATTTACAGAGCATAATTCAGAAATGTTTACTGCTGTATACTTTCTGATTTTTGTATTTTCTTGGAACCCTTCTTGGAGATGTATTGTGAATCAGTGACTCAAGAGGAATCCACTTCAGGCACTTGCTCAGCATTTCTGAGAAAAATCCACAGGATGTTTAATTCCCTGTTGGAATGGAAGCTCATGTTATTCATAATCACATATTTGGATATAATCAGGTCAATATGTAAGTGACTTTGAATGTGATCCATTCTGTCCATATTTTCCTTCAAAGGTTCAGCAAAGTCTGTTTTCTCTGGAGACAGTCTAGTCAATACCTGTGCTTGAACAAGCCAGATATGTGACATTTAGGGAGCCGAGTGTCATGGGAGGCTGAATTCACAAAGATTAGCAGTTATAGCAAGGATGACATGAGCATGAAAAATCCTTCCCTCCACTGTAAGCTGGACCTGCTCTTCCATCAGCTCAATACAAGTTAGTTCTGAGCAATTTCCCCTGCAATTACCTGATTAGCAATACCAATTGCTTCTCCCTGTTTCAAAGACCTTGATTAAATGATATCCCCTCCTGATTACTCCATCAAGTCCAGCTACTATGGATTATTGACCTCTCTGTGTTAACTGACTGTCTTATTCCTTTGGCAAGCTGCCAGGCAAATGGGAAAGCAGCTGTTTCTTGAGATGGGGAGAGGGGAATGTCAAATGATGTGATCCTTAAGGCTTTTGCAAGCTGGCAGACCATTAGCTGACCTTGAAATTGTTTTGGTGGTTGTTAGTGTGTTTGACATCCCTTTAGGTTACCTAAGATTGACAACTGGATAGCAGAAGTGGTTGATCTTCTGATACAAAACACTATCACCTTAAAGCTTGTAGACAAGTGTATTGTGGGTTGCTGTAGAGGTTTTATGGGTGGAAGAAATGAGCTGCTTTAGTCTACTTATAGAGTTCTGGATTGTTTTGAGCCACAAGGCTTACATTTTGCCTTACTTTCTTGTGATCTGAAATCTTATGTAAAGGCTGCTGAACATGCTGATTATTATTAAATGGCTCTATAGAGCAGGGGCAGCTATCTTTTTGTAGATCTTACTTATACAGTGAAGGGTGTTTTGACCCATGCCCAACAATGACATAAATGTATTTATAATCACTCTGCCACCACGATCTTTAAATATAGATTATTTTCTTTTTAGTTGTTTTACTCCCTTTTCAAAATATAAAGTCAACTTTTGTCTTCTTTAGTCTATTCCAAAATGGTCCTCCCATCTGAAGATGTATAGGCAAAATGTTGTGGAAGAAGGCTTAAGATAAGATGAATATTGTTTAAAAGAGACATGATGTTTGCATTTTCTTCACACTTACTCCAACTATGTTTTTCCTTTTGTTATAAACTTTATTTTAGAACAGTTTTTGATTTACAGAATTCTTGTACAGGTAGAACAGAGTTGTGAGGGTTTATTTCTTTGATTTATATGTCTGTCTTTATGCCAGTACCATACCAGTTTTGATAACTGCATCTTTGTAATAAGTTTTGAAATTAGGAAGTGTGAGACCTCTAACTTTGCTTTTGTTCAAGATTGTTTTGGCTATTTGGGTTCCCTTGACATTCCATATGAATTTTAGGATTGATTTTTCTATTTCTGCAAAACAAGACAAAACAAAATACAATATTGGGATTTCGATAGGTATTTCATTAAATCTATAGATCATTTTGGGTAGAATTGATATCTTAAAAATCTTATGATTCATGAACATGGGATATCTTTTCATTTATTTGTGTCTTCAAACGTTCAGCAAGGTTTTGTAGTTTTCAGTGTAGGTATTTTTTCTCCTTGGTTAAGCTTATTCCTAAGTATTTTACTCTTTCTGATATTATTGTAAATTGAATTGTTTCCTTAATTTCCTTTTGGATTGTCAACTGTTAGTGCATAGGAACACATTGATTTTTGTGTCCAATAACTGAATTGTAATTTAATTCACAGCTTCAGAAAACATGTATTGTATTTTAGGGTCCATTTTTAGATCTAATAGTTCACCTGAAGAGGAATCTGCAGTCTCAGTATTTTGACTTCAGAGTGCTTTCACTCACGTGTGTGACTCAGCATCTAATTTACTTAAGTAGATTCTTGACTTAAGGATTTTCTTTCTTACCATCTTGCTCTTACTCCCAGGAGAGTGAACATGCTTGTCCTTTTTATAATGGAAAAGAGAGAGACCAAATTAGTCTCATCCTGTGGGGTGGATGTCCTTAGATAGTGATAATGTCATTGCTACTGATAGGAAAGCTTGTTTCACATGAGTCAATTAGATTTCCCATAGTGCTTAGGGACATGGTCTTGGGGTTAGAAAAATCTGGTTTGCCTATCTCCAAGATTTAGTGGCTGTGAAAACTTTCTCATTTCCTTTTTATCATTAAACCTCAATTTGTGTATTTTTTAAAAGAGATGAAAAGACTGATAATTACCGCCTTAAGTTCATATGCGCATGAATGAGAGAACACATGTGAAGTGTTTAGCATAAGAACAAGCATGTCGAACACATGCATTGAATAACTTGCTATCATGTTTGTCTCCTGATCAGTTGTCAAACAATGAATTTAGTGCTTAACACTAGAATTTTTCAACTTGACTATTACTAAATATAATAGAAAGAAATTATCATTGCAACAAGCAAATGCACAGCATAATGATTTTCTTGGGAGGAGGAGGGGGTTGGTGGAAAGGATTTACCACAGAAGATATGACCAGGTAGCCATAATTCCTAGACTTAACTTTTTATTTATTTGAAAGTTGGTAGAGAAAGATTAGTCTGTTGCAAGGGGGCTCGGCAAGGATAGCAGATGTGTATCAGGGGACGGTGTGCTGTGAGTTGGTGCAGAATTCATAATCAACAATGATTAGAAATTCAGATACCACATTTCACAAACTGGCTCCATTCCAACTCTCCTGCATGCGTGCCTGAATCCAAATAGTATCGTTAAAGAGAAAAGAACAGCAAAACCGTGAAATGTGCAGTTTAATGAACTTCCCAAATATAGGGCCTCAAAAAAAAATCAGCTCCAAAGCAAATAGATGAACGTGTGCTAAATGAAATTCTATCTTCCAGCTATCCGAAAGCCACTTGTCTCAAAGTCCTCCTACACCAAATATGCTGGAAATTTTCTTAGCAAATGTGTATCACTTCAGATGAAAATAGTTAAAATGGAAACAAGTGGGTAAAACAGAATCAGAGAAGTGAACAGATGGCATGTAAGTATAATGATGATCCAATTGCACCATATTACAAATGAGGTATCACAAAGTCTCAGGGAAGCTTCTGGCCAAATACTTGAACGTAATGAAGAGAAGCCCTACTTGTATCTCCCCTCTTTTTTTTTTCCTTTTAAAACTGAACAAAATTGCAAACAAATAAAGCAACCTACCAGAAAGTTAACACTGAATACCTATTCCCACAACACATATCCTTCTGAATGTCTTCACAAGAAATTAAAAGAGGCCATGTTGCACGTGGTCAGACACTGTTTCTGTGGAACTCAACAGCATCAAGGGCTGATCATTGAAGGAGCCTTTAGAACAGCAAGCGACCACAGCACTTCCCTTTTCCTGGTCCCTCCGGGAAGTCGTGCATTCTATCCCCCTCTGTTGCGGTATGGATTTTCTGGCATCTTTTCTAAGTTTCTTAAATTGTTGGTGGAAATTGCTTCAATCCACTGTGTTATCTCTCTCAGATGTTCTCACGGAAACTGAAATAGATGTGTCATCTGCAATCACTTAGCAGTCTTTAAAAGCCCTTGTGTTAGAATGTCACAACATAATTTTGCATTCAGTTCAGCCCCTTTCAACAAAGTTGAACAACTAGCGGAGATATTTGCAAGGGTCTAAGGATTATTTTATTAGTCTGAACATCAAATTAGTTTCAATTCTATTCATCAAATATTTCCAGAACATCCACAGTCAGCTTAGAACTGAATTTAGCAGAGCATCTCCACACTCGTGAGGAGCCCTGAAATTTCCAGGCACAGAGAAAACTGTCCAGCCTAAACAGTTCACTCTAACAAAGTATTAAAAGGAGACATTAGTGGCTATTTACAGCTAAATCCTTTGTTATAAGAATTGGCACAGGCCCACCAACCCTGGGGGCCTGGGCTTACCCCATCTTATATGGTCCTTCCTGGCTCCATAGGCCATCACATATCCACGCTGGGACCATACCACCTTCAACAATGACCTGACACTACTGAGCTTGCCTCCCCAGCCAAGTACATGGCATGCATCTCATCAGTTTGCCTGTCTTCTCCAAATGAGGTGCTGCCTACATGTGTGTCACCACTGGCTGTGGCTGCCTCAGTGGCATGGGCAATGTGACCCGACCCCAGCATGCCTGCAGCAGGTGGCCTTGTCTCACAGTGAGTTTATAGGCTTTGTAGCATGTTGCTGTAGCATCACAAATTAAGTCTTTGTAATATACAGATAATGTTTTAATGCCAGTAAATAAAAAAATAAATGCTTACTATGGGTAAATCTCTGTTATATAAGCTCACAACACCACATTTAATACTATGCACATATTAGGGGGTTAGTAAAAATTTTTTTAGGGAGGGAAACCAAAATAACTGTACTTCATTTCTTTAAATAGGACACTACCCAAATATTTGAGTGTATAAGAGAAGTGAATCTTATTTTTCATGGTTTTCCTCTTTATTCAGGGCTTGTTCTTAGGATCATGGGGTTGAAAGTTATCTGAACAGAGGGCTGTATTACTAGTTTCAAATATTTCCTGATGTATATAGCAAGCCTAACTTTTATTGCTACATATAGTTTTATGTCATTGGCCTAGGAGGAGAGGTAAAATAAAATAAATTTGTTTATATATTTAGATTCTTATAAGCAGGAATAAAAATGTTTATCTTTCATTAATTTCTAGCAAATGCATTATATGGAAATATTTAATAAAGTAACTGACACATTTTTTATGAAAGCAGTGTAAGTGCCCTTTTCATTTGTCTTTACGCTTGATATAAATTTGAGCTCTGCAATTTTAAGCCCTGTCAGTGACCTGGAATCAGCCATCAGAAGGGATTTCCTGGGGAATTCTGACCAGGGTCATGAACTCAGGTTAATTTACACCTAAACCCTCAAACACAGGTGGTTTTTAGTCTTTTTTTTTTGAGAATTTTCAGAGTCAGACAATATACAAGGGCCTACCTTCACTTCTGAGTTTAAATTGTGCTTTTAAATCAATCAAACAAACAAACAAAATATCTCTATCTGGTTTAAGTCATTCTTGCTAAAAGTGAATTATTTTGTTTTGTTTAGTCTTTAATGGATATCAGTAGGCAATGCCACAAGGAGAAAGAAAAAAGGGGACTTCAAGGTTATACACAGACACAAAGGCAAACTTTAAACTATAGACTTATAGCAAATAATACCCATAGAAATCCTTGTAAGATATTTTGTAATGAAAAATATTATACTACTTTTCTGAGTAAATCTATATAGTTATAAAGGAGGGATCTTGAGTGTCTCTCTTCTCTCTTTCTTTCTCCTATATATATTAAGATCATGTCTTTTGTGTGATAATTACTAAAGAAGGGACGCCTATTTCTCTTAATTCTTTCTACAGACTATTTGTTGCCAGACTAATCATCATAAAACATGGTTATTCTTTTTCAATAGCTTCCCATTGCTTATGTGATATAATCCAAACTTCTTAGCTTGACACTCCTGTCTTAGGTCAGATCTCCTAGAAATGAATATGAGGTATGGATTCTCGTGCAAGTAAATGAATTGGAGATGTACTCAGCAGACACCTGTAAGGAAGAAAAGGAAGCAGGAGAGGGAAAAGGAAGAATCTAAGCAAGGATGTGGTTTTAGGGATGACATTAGCTTTAGCCTGATCCCATAGGGAGCTCTGACTTATGAATGGCACCAATACATTTTTTCCACATGAGGCAAGGTGACCACCTTCTGTACCCTTGTATCAGTGGCTGATCTTAGGTATCACATCCATGTGGATTTCTTTAGCCAGGGGCACTTTTCCAGAGAATGGTATGGCTGTGAGCCTTTGTCACCAACACTCATGATGGTGGATGAGTGCACCAAAGCAGTAAAAGAAATTTGGATACTCAGGCTCCTATGATCTGGCTTTGGTCTTATATACATCCCTCCCGCTCTCTCCATTTATGTTTTCTTCTGAAGCTTCCTGTAAACATTTACTTCCTTCTTTAAAATGATAGGATTTAAGGATTTACTACATCTTTAACCTTCCCTTCAGTAACCTGAAAGATGGTTGACTATAAGATTTTTCTGGACAACTGGTAAGCCAGTACAACATTTATTAAACTATGGGTAAGATTCTCTTGAGTGCGTACCAATAACCATTCCCCTATTTCTCTTCTTCCTTGTGGACAAGACCCATGCACCATTACAGAGGCTGAAAATGAGTTGATACCCCTTTTTCCAGCCTCTCTTGTTGCCTGAGCTGGGTGTGTGGCATAATCTTGGCCAGGGGATTTAGGAAGTCTCCTGAGGGTTTATGGGAGGATAGAATCTCACTGTTGCCTGTCTTCGTTTGGATAACTTCATATGAAAATAAGATGTTTGAAACTAGTTCTGACACTTTACAATTCCAAAACAAAGCCCAAAGAATCTCAGCAGTCTGTTTGCAATCTTGTTTTCATTGAGCCTCTGAATTTACCCTGATGACTGCCATAGATTTTTTTTTTGCAATTGAGTAAAATAATTTCCCATTGTTTAAATCATTTTTGTTGGATATTTTGTTCTTTGCAGCTGAAAGTCCCCTACACTCTCTTTTTAATTGTAGAACTTTCTGGTAAAAGTTGGGTTTGAGAATGTGGCTAAAAATCTAAGAATTAAGAGAATCTTCCTACTCCCTTCTCTCTAAACTGACAGCAACTGCACTCAGCAAACTGCAGGGATTTGGACTGTGGACCTATTTCATATAGAAAAAATATGTCAATGGTCCAGCTTCTATGCCAAGAAAAAAAATAGGAAGCTAAAGAGTACTGCCTTTGAGTGGTCCAAGTGACTGATCTTCCATGCTTGGACCAGGCAATGCAGAGGGAAACTGGCTGTGGAAAGTCCTCTTTTAAGGCACAGTGACTGTGTCCACTGAAGCAACATGCTCTGATGAAGGCCATGCCCCACCCATCAAACAAGTTACTCTTATTCTCTGAAAAAGTAAGTAAGGGTGGGAAGAGAGAGGCTATAATGGGTGTCTGTAATATTCTCTAAGAAGAAAGTGTGCCTTTAGTTTCTTCTCTTTGACCAGAAAATGGGATAGAGAATGAGAAAGAGATTCTCTTCTGACAATTCATAATGGTAATAACAATTATGAGCCCATACTATACAGGGAGCATTTTTCCAAGAGCATTATATGCAATATCTCCACTGAAATTCACAGTAAATCAGAAATATGCCACTTCTTTTCCTCTCTGACTTTCCTTTGTGCTCTCTTGCCTCTTTTATAGACTCACAAGAAGCAAAGTTCCCTTCAACTGCAGAGCTCTGCATCCTCCTCCCCTTAGTTTTGTGTTCACAGAAGGGAAAGGTTGGGAATTAGGTTAAGAGTGATGGGTGAAATATCTACTCATGAAAAAATAACCCATCCTTTTCTCTACCAAGTACTTTAATTTACTTCATATGTTTATGCTGGTTACTTAAAACATGTTATACAGAACATGGCATGCATAATAGGAAATGTTCACTATTTTGTAGAGCCTGAAATTGGAAATATAACTGAGTATGAAAAGAAATCTATATGAGATTACTCTTGTAGAAAATTTCTCATATAAGACTAGTTCTATGAGATATTAATAGATTTTTAACACATAAATCTTCATTGAAACTCTATGAGAACAGGAAATGAGCCTGAAAAGTTTCTCAAAGTTATCGAACCATGAATTCCATATGATGGGGAACACCTTTTAACATTTCTGGAATAAATGTTATGTTAGACTTTGAGATACTAGCAGACATGAATAATTTCCTTATATCAGTAATCAGATTACTAATGTCACAACATGTACATTTATATCACCAAAGGTTCTGCTTTAATCACATTGCATAATTCTCAGATATGGAAATATTACTTAATTTTTATGTTATCTATCATTGATACCACTTACACTGAGCTTTCTTTTTTCCTAAATTACTTTTTTTCATGCTTCGAGATTAACTAATCAAGAGCATCCAAATATATCAAAGAGATGCTTCAATGAAGATGAAAAGAATGTCTTTTTAATGTGAATTAAGTTCTAATACAATAAAGATAAAAAATAAAACCAAAAATTAGAAATATTATATATCACTCTTTTTTCTTTTTTAAAAATATATTTTTATTGATTTCAGAGAGGAAGGGAGAGTAGAGAGGGATAGAAACATCAGTGATGAGAGAGAATCATTGATCGGCTGCCTCCTGCATGCCCCCTACCGGGGATGTGCCCTTGACTGGAATCAAACCCAGGACCCTTTAGTCCGCAGGCTGACTCTATCCACTGAACCAAATCAGCCAGGAATAGCAAAGAATTATTTTTTCTCTGATATTTTAAAGAAATTCTGGTCCTTCATCAGTTGTTTAGGACTAAATAGTCCCAACAGTAATACGAGAATAGATGTATGTTAGGGTTGAGTAATTGCATAATAATTAATATAATTAATTAGTTCATAATCATTCATATGACCCAAAGATAAGGAAAGCTTGACTATTTATATTAAGCAGGCAAGCACAGGGTTAGAATACAGAAAAGCTTATTGCAATGTTGGTATGAATTTCACTGCCAAGAAGATGATGAACTGGGACTGAAAGAGAATAAAGAAAAATAGATGAGAAAAGTACATAGAATAAGGGGTAGAAAAGTTGGTTTTCTTTTTTGGAATGACTTGATAAATGTCCTCTGTACATTTTATGCTGATGTGTACATCTTATAGTAAAAACTCAGAGAGGTATACTTTGAAAGTTACATGAAAATATCCACAGAAATGTGATAATCAAAAAATACCGGAAAGGCCCAGTTGTTAATAGGAAAAACACTGGACTTAGAGTAAAAAGCAAGGGGTTCTAGGTCTCACCTTGTAGAGAGAGGGATGTACCCTCGGAAGCAGGTTATGAGTTACTAGATTATCATTATGCCCATTTCTATTTCTAAATGTAAGGCATTACCTTAAAGGTATTTGGAAATAATTTACTAGATGCAAATGTTTTGGTAGATGTAACCTTAGTATATGTGCATGTGTTTGGCCTCCCTGGGGAATGGCATAATTATGTGCTAAACATAATAAAAGGCATATCTCATGAGATACATGAAAGAAACCCAAGTACTCCAGAGGGAAGTAAGATGAAAGATGAGATGGGGGCATGGTTACATAGCTCATGAAGTTTTTGTGTCACCTTAGAAGAAGGTGTTCCAGTTCAATATGCCTTGAAATTTTCTTTACAAAGCCCTAGTTACTGTAGGACTTGATGAGGTGTGAGAATTGAGAGGAGGTGTATTTTGGTGCTCTTGTGTTCCATCTGACTTGGCCAGCACAGCCGGCTTCTGTACTGGCTCCGAAGATGTATTATGTATTCTGTACCAGGCAGGATTATCTTAAATAAGCTGAGTACTTGCCTTTCCCCAAATCTCTTCAGAAGAAATTTGGAAGATGGGCCAAGGGGTTATTTTCCTCTCAAATATATATGTATTCATGTTTTATTTATAATCACTCTGAAAATCTCATTTTCGGAGACGTAATGCCTGCATTGTGGCTGTAGAAATGACAAATGACCACAAACATAGCAGCTTCGCATCCACTTATGATCTCCCAGTTTCCCTGGGGGCAGAGGTTCAGGCACAGGTGCCTCTGCTGGTTCCCTGCTGAGGGCCTCAGCACATGATTGGGTCCCTTTCCAGAGGCAGTCAGGGGAAATTCCTTTCTAGGCTTATTCAACCTGTTTATTGAATCCACTGTCATGTGGTTATAGGTCTAAGGTCCCTGTTCTTTGGCTGTCAGCTGAAGGTTGTTCTCAGTTCTTGGAGGCCACCTGCATTTGAAAGGCTTGTGGCCTCCTTCAAGCCAGCACTGATGGGTGGAGAAGTCTTTCTCACACTTCCAATTTCTCTGGCCTCTCGTTCTGCCACATTTAACCTGCCTTTCTCTTCTGCAACATCTCTATTCTGACCCCAATAGTTCCCAAATTACACTTTGGGAAACTCTGTAAGCCTTAGTTTGAATATAGATGCTTTGGATAAATTTGGCCTAATATTTTTTACTCTGTGGTGGTAAAAAAATATACACATAACACAAGTAATTGTTTTATAAACTTAAATATGGCTAATGGTCTAATGGGACAAAATTCATAGAAGGGAGTTATTTGGTTATGGGAGCAAAGGGAATCAGAAAATTATTAGTAGGAGGAGGTAGCACTTGAGTTGAAGTTTGTGATGGTGGGACATGGAATACATGTCAAGGCCATCCATAGGCAAGTATAAATGTGGTTAGCCCAAAATGGACAGAATGTATAAAAATTGTGGGAGCCATATCTTGGAAAGTTCTTTCGGTCGCAATTCAGAGACACTATGTGCTACATTAGACTTGTAAACATCTCCATAGGCAACGAGGTGAAGTGGTAGCATTTTGAAGATGCTTGTCTCATGTGAGGAGTCATGTTTTAAGACCATAAATCTAGCCATTATGTATAGAATTAACTGAAAGGGCAAAAAATAAAATAAGAAGAGAAGATATGCAGTATGAGGGTGTTGGCAGGTTTGGGAGAAATATAATTAGAAATAAACTGGGGTATGGAGTAAGGGTGGTGAGGTTGGAAACCTACACCCTTCTCTTTCCCTAATAAGGTTTACGTGGATAAGATTATTATTCTTACTCTCAGCTGTCTTTTAAACTCAAGTTATAAGTTCTCCTTTCAAAAATGAGAAAATTCAGAGATTTGTAGCTAAATTTCAGATTTTACCCTTAATTCATGTCTTCCACAATTCCCCTTTCTTTCTAGTTTTTGCAATTGTAGCTTCATTCTAAATTACTCCAAATTCTGGGCTTTCCCCATTCCTGTAAAGTTAATGTAGTTCTTTATTATTATTTTTCTATAGCACCTATAATTTTCTAATATAAAACATGTTTTACTTATTTATTACCTCTGTTCTCTGTCTCCTCTATTGGAATGTAAGTTGCACAAGCTGTATGTAGTAAGACCTTAATACAGGTTTGTTGAATGAATACATGAATAAATGAATGATAGATTAGCTGCAAAGCTGGAACTAGATTGAGACACTCAGTATTTCCTGAACATGCTTCTTTGACATTGTCTTTTACATATTTAATACAGTGATAAACAATTCACTTGGAAGGTAGAGTGTTCTACTGATGCTTGCAAACTACAAAAACATTATTGTATAGAAAGTAATTATATCAGAATTTGAAGTATTCACCTTAATTAGACTCATCAATGATAGTATAAGAACAAAGTCTAAATTGTACAGTCTACAGATACTTTGGTGCTATTGAATCACCTGTTACATATTGACAAGGGGAATTCTGGGTGGGTCACTAGAAACAGATGACCCTTCAGATTTTAGACCACACCCGTGAAAGTGTGTTCCCACACATGTGTGGCCATGTGACTGTGACTTGGTGAGCAAACAGGCAGTGTGGGACCAGATTTTGGCTTACTTAAAGCCAACAAAGGAAGCCAGCCATATGGTGTTATTTTGAGGATGTCAGGAAAAACTGTATGCACTCCCAAAAGCCTTTCCTACATACTTGCTGCTGGTTTTACTCAGAGACAAAAAAGAAAGAAAAAATGTTTTTTTCCTACAAATACACATATGGCTTAAAATACAAATTCCTTTGGAAAAAAGTTGAACTTGATTTAAAAGTCCATTAAGATATGAATAATAGCAATATTTTTTTCCTGGGAAGATATTTTAATGTGGAGACAGCAGTGCAGAGGCGCTGTAAGCCTGGTGACTTGAAAGGTGAGCATGCCCGGACAGGTGTTTAAGTACAAAGAAGGAATTGAGTGCATTCAATGAAATATCTATCTCCATTACCATGTTAGTGAGTTCAGGCCTTCGGTGTGTATAGGGTTTACTATACAAGGTTCCTTTCTTTGGTCATCCACATAATTGTAGGTAGAACACTTTGTCTTACATTGTTGTTATTGTTTTTATATTTTTATTGATTTCAGAGAGGAAGGGAGAGGGAGAGATAGAACATCAATGATTAGAGAGAATCATTGATAGGCTGCCTCCTACACACCCTACACTGGGGATCAAGCCCACAACCCAGGCATATGCCCTGACCAGAGTTGAACCGTGACCTCCTGGTTCACAGGTCAATGCTCAACCACTGAGCCATGCTGGTCTGGCTATCTTACATTGTTTATAGAATAAAATATTTTGATTTTTAGTTTATGTAGATAACTCATATGTAAACTAAACACATTTACCAAGATCTGTTGGACTTAGATGAGACTGAATTTTATCTGCTCCAGATGAATGACAGTATAAAAGGTCATCAACTCTTACTGTTAACTAGTTAACTAATTATGTAGCCTTCAGGAAATAGTTTCTTGTGTCTGAAATTATCAATGTCTCCATCTATTAATCAGTGGATAGCTGGTCTCTAATTGGCCTTCCATCTCTGAGATACTAACACCTTTTTATTTAGCTTGTGAGTAAAACAGGTAACACCTGATAATAGTGTGCAGGGCCTCTGAGAGAGCTGGGATGGGACAGTTGTGTTTAAATGCATCCATGTTTGAAGTTGTGCTATCTTGTATAACAATTATCCCCCTTGGGCCTCAATTTCCTCTTCTATGAAATGAAGCTATTGGGCTATAAGTTGTTTCTTTTGGACGAAATATTCCATTTTTCCATAGTTCTGATATAAACATCAGGTTTTAGAATTGAGTCAAGTTGTGAAGTGATTTCGTGCAATGCAGTAATGGGGCTAACATTAATTTAGCCTTTTCATTTGGTAAAAATACAGCTATTTAAGATCCCTTCTTCTATTTCTTATAACCTATTCTAGTTGATTGGAAAATGTCTACAAATATTGCAAACTTAAAATCAACAAGAAACCCATACCCAAGAGAAGCAGGCTGAAGTGTTTCTTTTATAAGTCAAAGTCATACTGTACGCCTTGATCTTCATATATAAGAATTTATTTTTTTCATCTAGAAATGTGGGCAGAACTTCTGAAAGATATTTGAGTTGCATAGATTTTGGAAGTCACTTTGAGGAAGTAAATTCAAGGTAGACACCTATGTATATCTTAGCTGATTCATTTCTTTAAGCATTCTCAAAAATATTTTCCTAATCCACTTTATTCTAAAAAAATTGAAAAAGCACTCTTTTTATTCTTTTACTCTCTGTTTCACTTTCACAAGAATTTATAATTCTCATTAAATTATTGAGGTTACTATTAAACAAAGACAGCTCTGTCATTGTATTTTCCAGTATTTGAATTTGAATTATTGTGGATTCTACTTGTAAAGGTTACATTTCAACTCTGTCATGTTCAACCTCAATTTATTAACTAGCAAATTCTTTTCTGCTGGCCAAGCTACTGGTTGCCAATTCCTTTATCCTTTATTTCATTATTTCCATCCATTTTGTTTTGTTCATCTGCCTACTGTAGAGGAAATATCCTCCAGTCAACAGAGTTTCTCAGATTCTGTGAAAAAATCATTGATGATCGAAGTATTTGCTGGCCATGACAGGGTCAGGGCAGTGACAGGGGGCAGTTTCAAAGTAGGCAGTCACCTTGTCACCTAAAGACATGATACTGAAATGTATGAAATAGCAATATCTGGCTTCCAGTGCAGGTGGAAAATGAAATAAAAGATATTAGAGCCCCAGAAAACATGAGTTACTGCAGATGTGCCTATAATTGTCACGCTGTGCAGCACAGCACATGGTAAACTTTATTGCTCTGTGTCCCTCCAACTCCCATTTGCATCTGTTTGCTGGATGTAATAAAATGTGGATGGATCTCGGCTGGCTCCTGCTCTGCTGAAAGTCCTTTGTGGCAACCTGCTTTGTTGTTTATCTAGGTGCTTTTTCTGGCTTCCTAAAGGAGACATTTTGAGAGAAAAGGAGCAAAGGGGTAAGATGCCATTCAGAAGTGGGCTTATAATAGGCAAGTTCTTTGCCAAATGCCTGGAAGTCACAGGTGTGTTCCACCTGAGACAGTGCAATTATGTGCTTGGTAGTATGAGTAGGTGTCTGGGATAAAATGTATATATCACGAAAACTCATGTGAATTGACTTAGTATTTTAAAAATATCAATCAGGTTAATAAGTACTATCTTAATTTTATAAAAAATTCAAAAAGTTAAACAAGTTGATCCAATAGGAATTGGGGAGGCTTTTATATTATTTGTAAACTCCAATAATATAAAAATACTGTCTACCTAGGAGACAGTCATTTTCTGCCTATTGTTCCTTGTCATTGAATTCTCTCTTCCAGCTTTTCCCTGAAGTCAGCAGAAGTCAGTTGATCTCACCTTGTTTGACTCTGCCTTCCAAGAACAGAGAGGCCAGGCCATTGGCAAAATTCATGCTAATTTCACACTAATTGGGCATTCATACTAGAATTGGTATTCCTATCTAGTCCTAAAAGAATAAAAGAGAGTTTTGTTTTTTAAATGCAAATTTATTTTTCTCAAAATAAGAATACCTTACATGTTTTGAGTGCTTCATAATATAAAGCCCAGTTTCACATGTTCTCTCATTTAAGGTACACAGCATTCTTGAAAACTTCAGTTATTAAGTACATTTCATTAGGTCATTAGTTCTTGTTATTTTATATCTTCTTTGTAAATCACCTCAAAACTTTGAAAGGATGAAATGGAAATATTAAAATATATTGTCTGCATAGTGGTAATAAAATAATCATGATTAGGGCCCAGATGCTTTGGTGTATAATTCAGCTGCTTCTTCCTATTGGGAAGATAATCAGAATCAATTTCTTTCCCTGGTTTTCATTCCATGACTTGTTATGCTCCACAATAACTGTCAGAATAAATGTTTACATTGCTTTCAGAATTAAATATTTTAGTGACTATTGGGGAATTTAGGTGGGAAAGCTGACTGGCTCACTTCTTGGACATAAAATGAGAACGGGCAGCTTTGCAAGGTGCATGCATGTCCACAGTCATAGATTTCTCCACTAATTCAATGGATTGAATGTGACCTGTTTTCAAAGTAGTATTACTTGTGCTTAGGACCCAGAGATAAAAAGAAACATTGTTTCTACTCTCCATTGACTAATAATTCTAATGTTAATTGTAATGAACTGTTGTATTTATACATGGTAGGTAGTACATAGATGATAGTTAAAACTTTTTGGTAGATGAGGTCATTTAGATAAATAATGTAAAATGAGAAGAATAAAGGGTAGAAAGTCAAATCTTGGTGAATAGCAACATTTAAATATTAAATAAAAGAATAAGAGAAAAAATCTGAAATGAAGTAGGAAATATCAGAAAATAATATAATAGTGTCATGAGCATTAAAATAGATGAGTGTGTTAGTTTCTTAGGGCTGCCATAACAAAGTACATATTGTAAGCAGGGTGGCTTTGAACAAGAGAAATGTATTCTCTCACAGCTTGGAGGCTAGAAGTACAAACTCATAGTGTCTGAAGAGCCATGCTCTCTTTGAAACCCCCAGGGGAGGGTCCTTCCTTGGCTCTTCCAACTTCTGGTAGCTCCAGGTATTCTTTGGTTTCTGGCTGCAGAACTCCCACCTCGACCTTCCTTTGCCCTTTGTGTCTGTATTTTTAATGGTGCTTTCCTCTCTGTGCATGTGTCTGTATATTCCAAATATCCCTCCTCTCATAAGGACACCAGTTATATTGGATGAGGACATACCCTAATGACCTCATCTTAACTTGATTACATCTGCAAAGACCCTTTATTCAAATAAGATCATATGCACAGGTACTGGGGGAAAGGTTTTCATTCTATCTTTTGAGGAGGGGGCACAATTCAATTCATAACAGTCAGTGTTTCAGGAAGAAAGGAGAGTCAAACATAAGAAACAAAGCAGAGAACAAGTAAGGACACATATGTAATACCTTAATCAATAAAGAAATTTTTAAAAAAGACTAAATGTGGCTACTAGCTTTTATAATTAGACATTTGTTGATCACCTTGTTTTTAGCAGACTCATTAAGATGTTGAGATCAATGGCAGATAACATAGGGATAAGAATTGAATGCTGTAAGAAAACACTCTGAAGGAGAGAAAGAAGGCAGTGACTAGAATGAGATCTGGAAACGATGAGAGATTGTGTGTGGGAGTGTGTGTGGTATGCACACAAACACACAAACACTTGCATGTATATGTACATTACAACCAATTTTTCTGCTTCCTTTAGTTTCCTTATTCCTTCCTAATAGTCTTCATTCCTAGGCAGTAAAGACTCTTTTGTCATAATGACACCTAAGTGATGCTCTGAGAGATCAATATTTGTGAGAAAAAGGTATGTAGAGACTGTAAGAATATATCAAATGAAGCCAAGACCATCCATCCAGATGACTTGACAGGGATGATGAGAAAAGCAATAAAACTCTTTGCCCTACTTGCTTTTGTGGATTGTGGTGCATTGTAGCTGAGTAGAGTTGCCAGAATAAACACAAGCTGTTCAGTAAAATTTGAATTTTACATGAAACACATAATTTTTGTATAAATATATCATGAAATGTTTAGGACATACTTATATTAAATGTTTTTATTGTTCATCTAAATTTTAATTGGGTGTCTTATATTTTTATTTGCTAAATTTAGCAAATTAATAGGTGAGTGAATAAGTATAAATAGGAGAAGAGGGAGGGAGAGAGAAAGAGAGAGAGAATGAATATAACAGGAATTTTAGAAATAGTAAGAAGGGGTAATATCTAGATATCATACAGAGGAATTAACTTGAAATAGAAGGGACATTTCTTTCACTGAAGCAGGAAGAAAAGAGGTAGATTAGTTATAAATATATCCAACTTAGGGAATAGGAATCTGTGAGCATTCATTTCTAATTACCCCTAGTTTTATCTGATTTAGGAGGGTGAACTGTCTTCTGGGATTGAAGAGGCAGTTGTAAAACTAAGGAGGGGAACTTGGAGAGAACAGTGCCTATCTGTAAGAGCCAACAGGGAGAGAATACCATCGGAAAGTGGACAGGATGAGTCACTGAGCCTCCCTCTTGTGCAATATGCGTAGCGAGAAGAGTGACCCTACTTTTCAAGAAGACTGCATAGGAAGTGCTCAAGTTGTAGAGTAAATAGAATAGCAAAGCCATCAGGTCCCCAAGTCTGAAAAAGGAATTGGTGAGCCTAGACAGGGGGAAGGAGACTGAAAAGTGATAATCTCTCACCAGTGTTTTCCTATGTGTTAATTTAGTTGATAGGCGAGCTTTTAAGTCACAATGGTGAGATGTCAGCAGAAGCTTCAGGCTTAGTTCAGACTCGCAGCAGAAAGAGAATTCCTTATTCCTATATGGTATAGGAGAAGTTCCAGAACTGATGCTCCTTGGCTTTGATTGGCTCTAGTTGACAACTCCTATAAATCAGACATGTAGATTAGATTGATAGAAACCTTTGATTGGCACATCCTGGGGCTGAACTACATGGACTGAGATGAGGGATCAATAATAAAAGAAACTGGAGTGCCATGGGGTTTTATGAGCACATGAAATCTGTTACATGTATGTGTAGACTTTGAGGAGTAGGAAGGCAAATAGTGATATTAGAAGGGCAGAAAAAAGCTAACCCACATTTCATCCTTTGGCCTAACATTTACCTTTCTTATATAATTTTCTATGTCCACTTTGGGTTAAACTTAATTATATGTAGGACTTAAAGTTTACAAAGGAGAATTCTGATGGACTTGCAGATAGTTAAAAGGTATCCAAATTTCTTTTTTCAGAATAATATGCAGTTATCTGAGTAATAATGGCATAATCTAACAATTCCGTTTAAGAATCTACTGCCTCGCTACTATGCAAATGACACTGTTGTAGAAATTAGAAAATATAGTATGCTGTGTTCACAGGTTCTCTCAGAAAATATATTGAATGACTATGAGAAAGAATTAATAAATTATATGGAATTACTGTAGGTAAAATTCAATACTAGTAAGGATTCATGTGGGTGTTATTGGGTGAATAGTTGTCTTGAAGATTTATCTTTGAAATTTCTTCTTATATCAATCAGATTTATCTAAGTTATACTGCACTAAAAAAATCTCTAAGATTCAGGGGCAGAAAACAACATAAGTTTGTTTTTGCTCACATTACATGTCTATCTTTCATTGGCAGTATGCTCTATTTCATTTGGTCCTCACTGAGGGCCTCCGGCTGATGTATACTGTAATCATTCAAAATACCAGTCAACAGGTCAGAGGAAAGACAGGATAAAGGATTATGTTGTGCTTCTTATGTGATTCAGCGAGAAACGGCACGTATCACTTCTGTTCATATATCAGTGACCAGAGAACGTCCTTTGGTGAAACCTAACTTCAAGGTGGCAGGGAAATGACCTCTCCTCTAGGAGGTAGAGGGAAGTGCGATGGTTTTCAGTTGCATTCTATTTCAGTTTATCAAAGGTGAATTAAAAATTGAGCCATTAGCTGCTGTCATGACAAGGATACAAGAGATTTTAATGATAAAAACCAACATTTATGAGCATCTATTCAATTCCAAATATTATGCTTCCAACACTTGATGGTTAATATTAGCTTTCCCTTTTTATAGCTGAGGAAAGTGAGTTGTAGAAGTTATGTAGATTCTCCAATGTCACAAGAACTAATGCATGACGATATAAATGATTCACATTGTTCAATTCTAAAAGATTCACAAATGCCCCAGATCTTGTGCCTAATAAACTTATGTTGATTAACATAGTAATTAGTAAATGGCAACCATTGATCTAAACACTTCTTGTATATTTTCCCACTTAAGAAATAAACATCTGCCCCAATTCTGTAGATTGCCCTTTCTTTGATGGGTAAGTAATGGATTATTTTATTGCTGTACTCTAATATTTAGAGATATTCAAGTAGGTCAAAAAGAATATACAAGGTAGAGAATATTACATGGAAAGAGTCTTAGACTTGATTGACATGGAGACTTCACTCTTCATTTTATCTGCCTCTCTCTGAACAAATCACTCAGCCTTCTTTGACGCCAGTTTCCTTTTCTACAAATCGAATCGATTAGATCAGTGGCCTCTATACACCCTACTCATACTATCTGTGGTTGTTTTTTCTGTCAGTCACTCTATATCCATTCAGATTAATATAACAAGGCAGAATTTGAAGCTTTTATCAGCTTTATGAAAGGTCTCTAGAGCAAAAAGAAAGACACTAAAATGATTAGAATCAGACAAGGATACATTCAGTTTTCAGCGAAGTAACAACTCTAGCAGGCCATGTGTGCTTTGTGTCAGGTTTTGAGAGACTAACTTGCAGAGGAATCACCATAATTAATTAAAGCAAATAGCATAAATTTTTTTATATTTTATTGATTTTTTACAGAGAGGAAGGGAGAGGGATAGAGAGTTAGAAACATCGATGAGAGAGAAACATCGATCAGCTGCCTTCTGCACACCCCCCACTGGGGATATGCCCACAACCAAGGTACATGCCCTTGACCGGAATTGAACCTGGGACCCTTGAGTCTGCAGGCTGATGCTCTATCCACTGAGCCATACCCGTTAGGGCAGCATTAAATTTTTCTTTGGGTGCAAGACTGTAGGATTTTTCTCTGGGTATAAGAATGTGGATGTACAGGCTATCTGCTTCTCAGCCTGTTGCAGATTTTCCTGCAGCCTAAAGCTTTCTATTTAGCCTCAGAATTAATACTGTGCAATGAAACCATCAAATGAGACATGAAGCCAAAGGACTTCAAATAAAAGGGGGGGGATCATCCATTCCCCCCTCATTTCCAGCTCTTTTGTTCCATAAACACTTTTAGATGTCCTTTGAGCTTATGATTCTTACTTTTTTTTTAAAATACTCACCCAAGTATTATTTCCCATTGATTTTTAGAGAGAATGGAAGGGAGCAGGAGAGTAAGAAACACCGATGTGAGAGAAACATATCAATTGGTTGCCTCCTACATGCCCTGACCAGGGCTGGGAGCCTGCAACTGAGTTATATGCCCTTGACCAGAATTGAACCTGTGACCCTTCCGTCTGCAGGCCGATGCTCTATTCACTGAGCCAAACTGGCTAGGACTGAGCTCATTTTTAAATGGTGACTGAAAATGCCTCCTTTTCATGCTCCTACAACATTAAAACACCACATCTGTAAAATAAAGTGCTATACCAATGGTGCAAAAAGTAGGCCATTTTATAGAGTCAAATAACAATCTTCTCTCCGGACAATAAGTTTACCACACCAGTTTTCTCAAATGACAATAAACATACCAAAGAATGGCTTCCATCTCAAATTTTTAAAGTTAAGTGCATTTGCTAAAGAATAGGTTATATGATATGAAAAATGCATGCTATGTATAAAGTAAAATTATAATTATTTCAGTTCATCATAACATTATGTAGAAAAGATAGATGCTATTATGTAATTAAGCTACAATGACCAACTAAGTCTTCAAACTTAGACTTAAGCAACACAGGACTACGTGGGGGCATAAGTAAATCCTTCCTGGTGTGCAGCCATTTTGTACCAGAGATGACATCAAAGGAGTACAAATGTATTTTGCAGGCTCCAATCTGCTTTTTACTATTTCAGATAAATCAGCCAGATTTTTGTTAAACAGAAATAACAAATATTTCTACATTTTACAATGTGTGCATTTTTTTTCACATAAATTGCTTGACTCTTACAATGACACTGAAAAGAGGGTATTATTTTAATTCTCATTTTACAAGGGAGGAAGCTAAGGGTCAGGTTGTAATAGTAAGGTCTTGATACAAAACCAGGTCCCCAGCCTCCCAAATCTACCCTATAGCTCACTGTCATACATGGGCCCTAAATTGATCATTACGTTATACGTTGCCATCAAATAAATAGAGGCAACTAAAGTAAGATACTTCTGATATGACCCAGATATAGTGGCCAAAACAAATAAATAATCCAAGTAACAGATATTGAGTGCCTACAATGTGCCAGGCTCACAAACACAGCAATGGATAAGACAGTTGAAAATATCATAGATTTGTTTTGTTTTGCTTTGTTTTTGTTAATCCTCACCCGAGGATTTTATTTTTGTTAATCCTCACCCAAGGATATTTTTTCATTGAATTTTAGGTAGAGTGAAGAGAGAGGGAAAGACAGAGATAAACAAACATCAATGTGAGAGAAACACATGGATTGGTTGCCTCCTGCACATACCAGGGCAGGGCGGTGGGAAGGGGGAAGAGCCAGAAACCAAGGTAGGCTTCCTTTACCGGAATCTAACCCTGGACCCTTTGGTCCACAGGCCAAACCAGCTAGGGCTGTGCCTCATAGATTTTAATGGAAATGGGCGGGGTTATGGAGAACAAGGCAATTGGGTAAAATAAGAAGCAAATTTCATGATGTGTTCAATAATGATCAGTGTGAGAGGAAAACAGAGCAGTGTGGGAAGCAGTTGAGGGTGCCGCTGTTTAAAATGGGTCAGACAAGGATGATCTTAAGAGCATAGCCTTTTTAGCAATAATCTGACATAGGGGAAGGGAATGAAAATGCAGGTGAACTGTACTTTAAAGGATTATCAGGAACAAAACTGAAAATATGATTCTATCACAGTTTCCCAAACTCCTAAGTGAAATACATCTAAGGTGACCATAGCGGGTAGGAAAATGAACCATGCTGTGAACTTTTGGATTGGCTCCCAATGGGGTCCGTGGTGACTGATATGCTAGCAGTAAAATCAGGGAGCACCATGCTGACAAAATATCCTGATTACTTGAAGGAAACGATGCCATTCCATTCCACATGTTGGGAGAGAGCTCCAGGACGAGGTTCCAACTTTATCTTTCTTTCTTCTTTCTCCAAACACCTTGTCCTCTTTCCTTCTTTTGTCCCTACATTTTTTTTTCTAATTTCTATATAATAGAAAAAGGAAAAGGGGGTGAGAAATGGGAAATGGTTGGTAAGGAGAGTCAAATCAGAGTTGGAAGTTAAAATCAATTTCTCCTTTTCCCCTTTCCTGCCTCCTACCCCTAGTAATTTTACTCATTGCTCATCTTTTTCCTGACTATATCTAATCAATACTGCCTATTGTTTTTCCTTATGTACCCTGAATTCTCTTTGAGAATTAAAAAAAATAAAAGTTGTTTTATTGAAGAGTTTAATTTATGAATGATTAACTAAAAAACAATTTTAACTCTTTGTTTGCTTTTCTTTCACGAATCAGACCATTTGACTGAACTGAGCATTTTGGGCATGTCCAGTGTAGACACATCTTACAAAGAGAAATAAAATAGAAGTAACCATTCACCTTCAGTCAAACTAGGCTATAGAGAAAAAAGTTGGCAAGTATTTTTGCTGTGGTATTTCTGGATAACATTGGGATATAAAAATTATTCCACTTCCTCCCCTGCCCACCTACAACAGGTGTATTCAATATTAGATGAGATTGCCTTCAGTGATGCTGTCCCAATGAATCATTCATCTATTGCCTTTACACTTTTTAAATCATAATGATGAATACCTGATTAAAATTTCTTACAGACGTCTCCTTTTGGTTGGCCTTACTTTAAAAGAAAATTTATGTTTTATCTGGGGAAAACATCTCCTCATTTGACAGGTTTCCTAAGTCTTTTCAACATTTGAGATACTTGCTGCTGTAGAAATAAGTGGAATGCCCTAGCCTGGTTCATAAATGCCAGTAGGGCTTAATTCTGGGCTTAAATTATGTATGGAATTGGAAATGACATTTTGAAATTTTTAAGTTTGTATAAGTTTAGAAGTGCAGAGACTTGGAAAAAGTCTAATTGTAAAGGTTATTAGTTGTCATCAATCTGTATTCTTATGTGATGTAGAAATTCGCTATATAAGAACCTAATAGACAGTTGTGCAGTTCATGCTTGAACATTCATAGCAATCCTTTTAAATTATATATGAGAATCATGCTGTGTTTGGTTAAAAAAAATGGAGAGGAATTAATTAGCAACATGATACCCACTACTATCTCCATATAGGTGAATACCTTTGTCCTTAGATTTAAACTACGCAGTCTTCAGCACAAACCTGCATTTCCTTATGTGTTTCCAAAGATTTTTTTTAAAAAAATCTTGGGTTTGTTTTTTCAAATAATAATAACCAAGAAATCTAATTTGTGCAAAATTGTAATGGTCTATTATAATATGTAATATTTTTCTAATGCAAATACTTATCTGAAAAGAATGCTATGGTTGATATCAGTCTTGACTATTTTTTCCCTAATTATAATGAGCACATGAAATGTGGTGATGTTGTTTTTTTAAATATGTTTTTATTGATTTAGGAGAGAGGAAGGGAGAGGGTAAGAGGGATAAAAACATCAATGATGAGAGAGAATCACTGATTGGCTGCCTCCTGCATGCCCCCTACTGGGGATCAAGCCTGCAACCTGGGCATGTGCCCTGACCAGGAATCCAACCGTGACCTCCTGCTTCATGGGTCGAAGCTCAACCATTGAGCCAACCTGGCTGGGTATGAAAAGTGTTTTTAATGAAATGATATTGTTGAAACTGTTATGACTAATGTCTGAACTATTTTATTATTTATGCCTCTGTTTTAGGCACATTAAGTTCTTTATATGCATTTTATGTATTTCCTTACAAATACATTGGTCACATTTATTTAAAAATGGATTTCTCAGTATCAGAACCTGTCTTCAGAATGTCCAGCTCTATCTGATTCTGAAAATGGCATTATGTACCTTAACTCAATAACAGCTTGAAATGAGAATCAAGTCATGGAAAATAGTGCACACTTTATATTCTTAAGCTTTTGATGTTTTCTGCAGTTTTTAAATTAATCCAAAGGTTAATTGTTTATTAACATTGTGGATAAAAGCTCAAACCCAGGAGTCAGACGCCCTGTGTATGAATGTTGGACTGTCCACTTGTTCAGGATGTGACCATGAACTGTTTACTGAATCTCATCCCTCACATGTGGTAATAATAAGACTTCTTATCCACTATTGCTTTCTCAACTTCCTGTCTCTTATTCTTTCTTCTATAAGCATTCGGAATTACCTTTGCAAACACAATTTTTTTGGTATTCCTCATCTAATATCCAACAATGGTTTGTGATTGTTTCTAGAATAGCCTGTAAAAACTATAACATGGACTACAAGGTCTTGAAAGGAATCGCTCTCATTGTCCTCTCAAACTCTTTTTTTAAAAAATGTTTTTATTGATTTCAGAGAGGAAAGGAGAGGAAGAGATAGAAACATCAATGATGAGAGAGAATCATTGATTGGCTGCTTCCTGAATGCCCCACATTAGGGACTGAGCCCACAACCTGGGCATATGGCCTGACCAGTAATTGAACCATGACCATAGGTAGACAATCAACCACTGAGCAATGCCAGCCAGCCAGCCTCAAATTCTTATCTTACCTATTTCCAACATACCTTTGACACAGTCACCTTGACCTCCTTTCAATTTTTCAAGTACCCTATGCTCCTCACACCAGAGTCTTCATGAACATCTAGGCAGCTATTGACCTGTCCGGGCACCTAGCTAACTCACCCTTTAATTCTCAGTTTATGAGTCTTTTCCCTTCAATCCAGATTAGTTTCCATGGTATTTCTCTTTCTAATACTTATAACAATTATTATGTGTGTAATTATTTGCATCATTCTTTGTTTACAGTCTTTATTGCTAGCAAGATCATAAGCTCCATGAGGCCAGACATTATTTGCCTTACAGCTGTATCATTAGTTATTTATTGAATGAAAAAAGATACTACAATTAAATTTCTCCTTGGGATAATTTCTTGATTAATCTTGTTACAAACAAATAACTCTGAAAGCAAATAGAATTACAACTATGGAACTGCCTTTTGACCCAGCAATCCCACTTCTGGGGATATATCCTAAGAATCCTGAAACACCAATAAGAAACAGTATATGCACCCCTAAGTTCACAGAAGTATTATTTACAATAGCCAAGATCTGGAAACAGCTCAAGTGTCCATCAGCAGATGAGTGGATAAAAAAGCTGTGGTACATCTACACAATGGAATACTACATGGATCTATAAAAGGAGAAACTCTTACCCTTTTCGACAGCATGGATGGACCTGGAGAAAATTATGCTAAGTGAAATAAGCCAGTCAGAGGAAGACAAATAACATATGATATCACTAATATATGGAAGCATGAGTGCATGGAACAGACTGGTGTGTGCCAGAGAGCAATGGTGTGGGGGTGACTAGATAAGGAAGGTGAAGAGATTAGCTGAAAGAACATATATGCATACCCCAGGGACACGGGCAATAGTGTGGTGAAAGCCAAGAGAGTAGGAAGTGGGGGCTGGGTGAAAGTGGACAAGGGAAGGGATATGGGGGACATCTGCAATAGTGTCAACATTAAAAACTTTTAATTAAAAAATACCCCAAAAAATAGCCTGGCCAGCATGGCTCAATGGTTGAGCATCGACCTATGAATCAGGAGGTCATGGATTCCCGATCAGAGAACATGCCCAGGTTGCGGGCTAGATCCCCAGTAGGGCATGCAGGAGGCAGTTGATCAATGATTCTCTCTCATCATTGATGTTTCTATCTCTCTTTCCCTTTCCCTTCTTCTCTGAAATCAATAAAAATATATTTTAAAAAATACCAAAAAAAAAAGATTGCTTTTAAAGTCTTCCCAGGTTGCAGATGAAAGTATTTCCACAACTCTTCTCAACTGTTTGTAAAGTCCATTTTTAAAAAATTCTTTATTGTTTAAAGTATTACATATAAGTATTACATATGTCTCCTTTTTCCCCCATTGACCTTTCCCTGGCCACCCCCACTCCCCAGCACATGCCCTCAGCCCCCTACTCTCCGTGTCCATTGGTTATGCTTATATACATGCATACAAGTCCTTTGGTTGATCTCTTACCTCTCCCTCCCCTGCCTTCCCTCTGAAGTTTGATGGTCTGTTCTATCCTTCTCTGTCTCTGGATCTATTTTTGTTTATCAGTTTATGTTCATTATATTCCACAAATGAGTGAGATCATGCCATATTTATCTTTCTCTGACTGGCTTATTTCACTTAGCATAATGCTCTCCATATCCATCCATGCTGTTGCTAATGGTAAGAGTTTCTTCTTTTTTACAGCAGTGTAGTATTCCATTGTGTAGATGTACCACTGCTTTTTAATCCACTCATCTGCTGATGGGCACTTAGGCTGTTTCCAAATCTTAGCTATTGTAAATTGTGCTGCTATGAACATAGGTGTACATATGTCCTTTCTGATTGGTGTTTATTTTTCTTGGGATATATTCCTAGAAGTGGGATTACTGGATCAAATGGAATTCCATTTTTAACTTTTTGAGGAAACTCCATACTGTTTTCCACGGTGGCTGCACCAGTTTGCATTCCCACCAGCAGTGCATGAGGGTTCTTTTTTCTCCACATCCTCACCAGCACTTGCCATCTGTCGATTTGTTGATGATAGCCATTCTGACAGGTGTGAGATGGTATCTCATTGTCTTTTTGTTTGCATCTCTCGGATGATTAGTGACTTTGAGCATGTTTTCATATGTCTCTTGGCTTTCTGAATGTCCACTTTCGAAAAGTGTCTATTTAGGTCCTTTGCCCATTTTTTGATTGGATTGTTTATCTTCCTTTTGTTAAGATGTATGAGTTCCCTATAAATATTGGAGATTAGGCCCTTATTAGATATAACATTGGCAAATATGTTCTCCCATGCAGTGGGCTTTCTTGTTTTGTTGATGGTTTATTTTGCTGTGAAGAAGCTTTTTATTTTGATGTAGTCCCATTTGTTTATTTTCTCCTTAGTTTCCATTGCCCTATGAGCTGCATCAGTAAAGATATTGCTACAACATATGTCTGATATTTTGCTGCCTGTGAATTCTTCTAAGATTTTTATGGTTTCCCATCTTCCGTTTAAGTCCTTTATCCATTTTGAGTTTATTTTTGTGTATGATGTAAGTTGGTGGTCTAGTTTCATTTTTTGCATGTCTGTCCAATTTTCCCAACACCATTTATTGAAGAGACTGTCTTGACTCCTTTGTATGCTCCTGCCTCCTTTGTCAAATATTAATTGAGCGTAATGGCTTGGGTTGATTTCTGGATTCTCTGTTCTGTTCCATCGGTCTATATGTCTGTTCTTGTGCCAGTACCAGGCAGTTTTGAGAACAGTGGCTTTATAATATAACTTGATATCTGGTATTGTGATCCCTCCAACTTTGTTCTTTCTCAAGATTGCTGCGGCTATTCGAGGTCTTTTTTTTTTTTATTCCATATGAATTTTTGGAGAGTTTGTTCTAAGTCTGTGAAATATGCCGTTGGTATTTTAATGGGGATTGCATTAAATCTATAGATTGCTTTGGGTAGTATGGACATTTTAATGATGTTGATTCTGCCAATCTATGAACATGGTATATTCTTCCATTTGTTTATGTCTTCCTCTATCTCTTTTTTCAATATCCTGTAGTTTTCTGAGTACAGGTCTTTTACCTCCTTAGTTAAGTTTATTCCTAGGTATCTTAATTTTTTCGGTACAATGGAAAATGGGATTTTTTTGTTTCTCTTTCTGTGAGTTCATTATTGGTATATTAAAAAGCCATAGATTCCTGGGTGTTAATTTTGTATCCTGCTACATTGCCAAATTTATTTATTATGTAAAGTTCATTTTTATGTATGTATTTATTTGTTTGCCTGCTTGCTTACAATATTGTAAAAATTATTACCAGTATCAAAAGCTTATAACAACAAACAAAATGCTAGGCCTCTGTGATTTTCAGAGTATTATAAAGGAACAAATAACATAATCAAAGAGTTTAGCTTAAACATATCTAAATGGCAGAGGGATGAACAGAGGTAAGGAAACCAATAAGGGATGGTGACATACCCAGAGACTAGCACCAGAGTGGAGCCATGATCATCTCTAGGATTGATGGAGAAAGGGGAGGACACAGTGTCACTGAAACCTGGTATGAGTTATACACATGGAGGAAGGGCCTCTCACCTGAAGCTGAGATGTGGAGGGAAACAGATTCTACTGAAATGCATCAAGACCAGAGCAGATCAGCAGCAGGGTATGCAGAGGGATCATTTCTTCACCTTCTTGCACCTTCCTGTCCTTCAGCCTCTTACTAATGTCTGCCACTGGCCTAACCCAATAAGAAACCAGGGGACAAGAAAGATAGCAGGGTAGTGAAGAGAAGATACTACTTTGCTGGTTAGAGTTTGGATGGGAGAGGGAGCTAGAGATGACACCCAACACACCTCCTTTGGTTCCATGATATTGTATGAAGATGGTTCCTAACTTATAACTCTCCTTTTTTTAAAGAAAAATATCTGTGGTTTTGTCTCTTCTGGATAGCCTAACAGTAATAATTTGGCTCTCTCATTTCTAGCAGGACCTTTTAATAAGTTTTCCTTAGATTATTTCCATACTGCACTAAATAAGGGAGGTAAGGTGACTAAATAAGGACATTTCATTAAAAGTATAACCCATGAAATGTAAGTTTCCCTAGGGAAATATTTTTCAGACCACCATGGGAATAACATACAGAAAGAAGTTCTGTATTTTTAAAAAATACATTTTTATTGATTTCAGAGAGGAAAGGAGAGGGAGAAAGAGATAGAAACATTAATGAGGAAGAATCATTGATCAGCTGCCTCCTGCATACCCCACACTGGGGATTGAGCCCGCAACAGGCATGTGCCCTGACTGGGAATCAAACTGTGATCTCCTGGTTCATAGGTCGATGCTCAACCACTGAGCAACACTGGCTGGGCCAGGAAGAGGTTTTAATGAAGACATGATCAACCTGGAAGTGGTGCCATCATGTCTGAAACAAAGTTAATGTGATATACATGGTGTCACAGGGATGCCTAGAAATGTCTTAAGTGAATTTGGTTTGGATTGGGCAACATAGGCAAGAAACCAACAGAGGTAGATAATAGCAAGAAAGGAATTTGTAACTAGAGGATGTGATTTAACTTTACCTTGGAACTCACTTAAATAATTCAAATTAAGCCTCCTATTACTTTGCAGTTTGGATAGCTGAGTTTGTCTTATGTCATCTAGGTTACTCGGAAAATTTATTAAGAATGGCATTATCTGATAAGAGACATTCTATTAAATTGAACCATATTAATTGCTAATTGCCCATTTCAGCCTATAAAAACAGTTAAACAGTGGAACTATTTAATATATAAATGTATGTTAAGTTTCTGAGTTTTTAAAAAAATGATCAGATAAAGACATGCAACTTTGCTTTTTGATATTTATTAGTTTCCTCAAAATACCTTACCTTTTTTAAATGGTGTTAATTTACTTGGTTGAATACTAGCAATTTTGAAGGACGTATGTAAGACTTGTATTATAACCAATGTCAACAAGTACATTTGTGCCTGATTAGTCTCTTTGACATAGCACTTTTGGAAAGTAATTTGTTTATCTCTTCCACAGCACATGCTTGTACAAAGTTCTTTTGTTAATATAACACATACACTTATCTTTTTCATTAAGCACTTTGAATGTAGACAGATGCTGTGGTGATGGGGGAATAACACATCTCTCTAATACATTTAAAAAAATCAAAAATAGAAAAGCTATTATTTCTTCTTTGGCACTTTTACTATTTATAAGAATGCTCTATAAATATATATTCTTATTCAATTTTCACTCCTGTAGAATTTAGTAGGAGCTGAGTGTTAATGAGAACATCCTTTGGTAGTAATTTTCTAACCTTCATTTCCGAAGAGCTCTAACTAGTTATTTGTCATTGTAAACAAACATTAATTTTGATGTGTTAAAGACTTAAAAAAGAAACATGTATAATACTATTTTTAATAGAAACTCCCATTGGTATTCTATATTGTACTTTTGTATGAAATATGTAAATATTATCTAGAGAAATTTCTGTATTTAGGCCTGTAGCAATTTATGAGGTAAATAATTAGCATTTAAATTGATGTTTAAAATTGTATGATAAAATAATTTTCAATATAAGCCATTTGTGGGTTTGTTGTTGTTGTTTTTGCATGTTCCTGGGTCTTAAATAAATAGGAGATTGAAAGTGAATATAATATCCTTAATTTCATAAGCTATTAATTAGCATGTCTTAAAATTTCGTTTTATTAAAAGTGAACTTCATTATAAAAAAATAATGAATAAAGAAAAGAAACAGAAAGGGAAGAAAGAGAGAACTGGATAAAGAGAAAGGAAGGAAGGAAAGAAGGAAGGAAGAAAAAGAAGCCTAAAGCAAACTAAAAATCAATTTAAAAATATACTGGCAGGAATTATATGCCAATGTGTTAGAGTTTACTCTATGTGTATCCTAAATTGGCTGTACCCTTTAGTTGACTAGAGATGGCAGGTGACACTGACCTTTGTCGTGTGTGGTGAGGGATGATAAAGGACAGGAGTAGAGCTCTTCCTCATTGCCTTGGCAGACATTTCCCTCTATATTACCATGGCTCCAACTATTGTTTTTAGAAGAGAATTTTCGGTGAAAGCAATGAGTCTGAGGTTACTGCTGAACATGAATCAGGGGGAATTATTACAGCAATGGCTACCTCTGCTCAGGTTTAATTCTCAGATGTCATCTCGACATTTGCTCAGGGCAGGTGGTCTCAAAGATTTAGCTTACAGTATATTCTTTCAACACTTAAATGGAATTGGAGAAGCTGCCAAAAATAAGACCAGAGTAAGAATTGGCCTCCTTAGACAGCTGAATGAAGACTCTCTATGTGCTAATAAATATGTCATTTCATGTCCCAAGCCTTCCTTTTCTCACATGTAAATTGGTATCTGTCTTGCTGGTCTCAGGGGAGTTTTATGGGCTTAGATGAGAGAATATATTTAAAAGTTCTTTAGTAGTTACCAAGCATTATGCAGGTGGAAGGTGTAGGGTTACAATTGTATTTAAAGGATAATTTGAAGGCATTGATCTGGAAAACTCTGAAAAAGCTAGAAAACATAAATTCACAGAAAGTGAACTAAACCATTTGTACGTTTGGACAATCTCTGCTCCCAGGGGCTTTTGTGCGTCAGAATGTAAGTCTAAAGGAACCCAAACTTGAACTGCTCAGAAAGCAACTAAAGATGGCTTGCAGGAGAAATACTTGGAACTCAAAGACAGGGTTGACACTGATGCCATGAGCGGTGTCAAACTGAAGTTCAGAGGTATGTAGGGATAAAGCAATTATTCATTCATTTGTACATTTATTAAGTGCCTGCTATGTACTAGGCCAGTGGTCGGCAAACTCATTAGTCTACAGAGCCAAATATCAACAGTACTTCTTCAAAATAGACTCGCCCAGGCCGAAAACCGACTTTTGCTCATGGGCCACGAAGTTTCAATCGCACTGTACGCGCGCCCGCACGTGGTATTTTGTGGAAGAGCCACACTCAAGGGGCAAAGAGCCACATGTGGCTCCTGAGCCGCAGTTTTCCGACCACAGTACTAGGCTCTAAATGCCAAGGATACCAGATTGGCCCTCTGGGAGCTTCCATTCTAGTGGAGGTAAGGAAGTGATAATGGATAAAAATACAGTATAAAATTGGGAATGTAGACAGTAGACAGTAGGGTAATAGCATGATTCTTAAAGGTGAATTAAGCTACAAGTGGGTCTTCTACCCCCTATCTCTAGAAAAAGGAGATAAAGGGAAGAGGGGTGGTACTATCTGTTCCAGCATTCTCACAAACACAGTCCTTTAAGTTCCATCCTTAGAATTTTTGTTCAAATCCACGTGTCATCTGGACCTTTATTTCTTCCCATTTTTCTTGTATAACCTCATTTAAACTTTATTGCAAGTTTTATAAATTTTATCCTAGCAATCCCAAACTGAAAAGTTTAATGTGCTTACTATAGTTTAGTACAGTGATGGCGAACCTTTTGAGCTCGGCGTGTCAGCATTTTGAAAAACCCTAACTTAACTCTGGTGCCGTGTCACATGTAGAAATTTTTTGATATTTGCAACCATAGTAAAACAAAGATTTATATTTTTGATATTTATTTTATATATTTAAATGCCATTTAACAAAGAAAAATCAACCAAAAATATGAGTTCGCGTGTCACCTCTGACACGTGTGTCATAGGTTCGCCATCACTGGTTTAGTATGTGTTCATTAAATGTATAATCAAATTTTTAACAAATTAAAAACAAGACAATAAAGTCTTTCTGAGTACCACTTCAAATAATCTTCCACCAGTGGGATCTCTTAGACTTTGGGAAGCACTGCTTTATTGTGCTCATCCCTTTGGAAGTCCCTGTATTATAATCCCAGCATAAACAACACATCTATAAGGCTCGGAGCCTCTAAGTTTGGATGTCTTTTAGCAACTCTCAAGGAGCCATTTTCTGGGGAATTCCAACTTTCTCGGAAAGCTGTTTTAGCTCACCTTTGTGGGTGAGCCCTGAGAAAGTTTCCTTTATCCCGTTTTCAAGATGAAGTTAGAAGTTGGGTGTCTCCATCCTTCGCCTCTGCTCCCAGTCCCGGTGCTCCTGACTCAGCATCTGCAGAGAATACTTGCTCCATGCAGTTCAGTTGATGCAGCAACCATGACATTTGCCTCATACAGATTCAGAAAAGAAGGTGTCCCCTTATGTGCTGCTTGTGCTAAATCTCCTGACACGTTTATTTTCAACTTATTGCATATTAGATTTCAGGTCTTCAGTTTGCATCTTTCTGGCAAATAAATAGCAGGTGTCTGGAGTTGAAGGTACATAAAACACAGGCAAATTCAAATGGCAAAGCTCAGAGAAGAAAACAAAGAATACACCATAGTTGTTGAGCCCTTGTTAAATTGTTTTGCCCTTTCTGCCGCAAAAGTGTCAAACTATAAAGCAGCATCATTTAAAATTATTGTAGGTTATTTCTGTAGTTGCTCGTTGGTAGTTTCTGTTTTGTTTACTCCTGGATCAAAAGTAGTTTCTGACTTTTGTAAAATATTTTTTATTGAAAAAGTATACAATACATATCAAAGAGAAGCTTTTTTTCTAACTCATGTCAATTTTCAAATTGTGTCATAATGAATGAAATCAGAAAAATATGAACCTTTTTTTTAACAGGGCCTTCATTAAAACCACTCACAGAAGCAGACAATCTCTATTCTTTTTTCATTCAGCTAAGAATTACTATTTCAGTAATAACAGTCATATGATAGAATTTCCTATTTCATTTGAAATATCTCATTTTGTTACTAGGTAATCTTAGATTACTGAATTCTAACTAACATTTGCCACTTAGGAGTCCAACAATCTGAGCAGAAACAACTTCTTAGATTCTCAGTTTCAACTGGAAAATGGGCATAATAATAGAGTTAACAGCTGCCTTATAGACTTAAGGAAATTAAGAAAATTTATGTGAAACTTGGTTTATAAATTCTATGTTACTATAAAATGTACAATATTAGAACACATATAAATTTACATATAAATTATATTATGTACATAATATTAATTGGCATATATTGCAATTATTTAATGATAGTCAATAATACCATAAGACTTCATAAAATTAAAGTGTCCAGGGATAATGATAAACATGCTTTCAATTTCAAATATAATATATATGTATATATTTATGTGTGTATGTGTGTATATATATATATAT
>NW_005871051.1:23493457-23510814 GCF_000147115.1 Myotis lucifugus | reverse complement strand
GAATCTTTCTGGTCCAATCAGTGTGGCTCAGTGGTTGAACATTGATGTATGAACCAGGAGGTCATGGTTCGATTCCCAGTCAGGGCACATGTACAGGTTGTGGGCTTGATCCCCGGTGTGGGGCATGCAGGAGGCAGCTGATCAATAATTCTCCCTCATCATTGATGTTTCTATCTCTCACTCCCTCTTCCTTTCTTTCTGAAATCAATAAAAAATATATTAAATAAATAAATAAGTAAAATTAAATTATATATTTTTTTAAAAAGAATCTTTCTGGATCCTTTGTGAACAACATGAATTTTAATACTAAATTAATTGCTATAGTTGCTTAGAATTATAACTTTTTATTTTGTGTTTTTAAATGGCTTTTGCTAGAGTAGCCTTGTTAAATTGGGCTATGTAAACACATAGTTATTTTCCCAGCTCACATTAGGTGCATGGTTTCACTGCCAATTTTCCACTGTTGTAATTATAGCCATAGCAGGTCTTAACTTTTTTGAACTAAACAGTTTACTGTCTTGGAACCATATTTTTGAATTTTCTTTGCAAGTTATACATTCATTAGATTTTTTTAAAGGTGAAATTACTTTATATATATGCATACATATGTTATATATACAGAAATTTAATCTGTGTATGAGATGTATTCACAATTCTTGAAAAGTTGGTAATTCTGACCTCCAATAGATGTTTCAGAAACAGTAAGTAAAACTTTCACTTAAAAAGATGTTCTTTATACTTTAAAATAACTTTAATTTCCTTGGATGTAATACTATATAATTAAGTAATCCCCGTTATACATAAAGACGTGTTAGATGTAAAAACATAGTTCTGTCACCACAGCTAACAGAAATGTTATCATTAAATGGTTTCTACATTCTTGAGAAAAGTAATAAATATCCCATATCTGATAATTTTTTTTTAAAAAAAGCATTAGCCATGTTGACTATCCAGTTCCAGCAGGGAAACAGGAAAACACAGAAATCATAGTATCAAATACTGTTATGGGCAAACCTTCAGTTTGCCAACCTTGGCTACCATGAATGGCATTATTAACTAAGATTCACTATCATAAAGCATCTCTTGTAGCTCTCACAATTTGCAGTTCTCTAAGTTTAAATAGATGCTCTTTGTAATATTGTTATTCTAAAATTGACCTCTGGTCTGATAGGTAATTTTATTTCCTTAATGGACAATTTCCACTAATTTGTTGCTGAATGGTATACAACTACTTTACTGTGGTCTGATTTGGTACTAAGTTTGATTACTTGCCTACTTCTGCATCAATACAATTCACATAATTGTGTTTAGGTAAACTCAATCCCCACTGAATTTTGAGTTATGTTTTCACCAGTAATTTTCTTATATTAATGTGGGACATTGTCATCACTAGACTTGTTCAGGGTAGATCAAAGAAGTTTGAATCTGAGAAAGGAAGGGTTGACATGATGCACTGTTACATTTCAGAGCCTAATATGTACATTAGATCCATTTTCAACAACCCCAAACTCAAGCACCAGAATTTGTCTTATTTGGATCAAACTGTCCTTTTCTTTTTTCTTCTCCAGAGCTTGGCTTCACTTACCTACCTCATTTTTTTTCTTAGAACAAATGAGCTAAGAAATTCCTAAACAAAAGTTGTGAAACTCCATAATCACCCACTAAGCAAATTTAATTTACCAGTTTGTCTGAAAACTATTGATTAAAACAGGAAGAAATAAACCAGAAAAAAAACACTTGTGGGTCTATGTGCTTTTCTGACATCTCCTAAATTAATTTTCTTTATTGTGTACGCTGAATCATTTGCAGGCTCACAATAAATTTGACATACATGTAAGTGATTTGTAGGCAGAGACAATATTTGTACTTATATTTGAGCTAGTTTTTTATTTTGTGTTTTTTTTTTGCATTCATACAAGATTATATTTAATTCATTCAATTCAGATGACTGTAGACTTTGTCCTTCTAAGTAATATTAATTGTATTTGAATTGCAAATGACCCTACAATTTCATTTTTAATTTCAAGCTTGGGGACTCAAAGATTCTACTAAAATCCAAACAGATGTTCAACATGAAGAATGTTTACAGACTTACTGAATCAAACGTTTTCAGTTACTGAAAGAAACCCATTTTTTAGAGTAGACTCACACAGCGATTGTGTATGCAATGGATTATTAAAACTCTGGTTTCTACATTATAGAGTTTAGAATTTTAAACAATTGTTTTGTTTAGGGAAAATATGTGAAACAATGATTTTCAGATATCGGCAAATAGGAAGTGAAGTTCAGTGATACCAGAAAAATAGAAAATAAGCAAGCTAAGTCCTAACAATTGCCTTAAATTACTACCCTGAGATTTTCCAGGCCCTGGTCTGGCAAAAAATACAGGCAAAACCAGGTGGCTACCCTGCATAGAGAGGATAGAATTAGAAAATTCAGAAGGACAAGAAGCTGGAGCTTCTAGGACAGAAGAATGGTGAGTAGAAAGTTGCACAAAGAAGGAATGATCTCCAGAAACAGGCTAAGGGTTTCCCTCTCTGAGTCCTCAGCTGAATACTGATCAGTGTGTGCATGCGAGCAAACTGCCAAGCCCAGGAAAGAACCTCCTGTAAATATCAGACAGAAAAATACTGGTGCTATATCTAGTCTTTAAGAATTGATATTCCATTGAAGTATAGACATGGATGCCCAAAATGAAATCTCTCTCTCACACACACACACACACACACACACACACACACACACACACACAAATTGATCTTCTCAATAGTCAGGATGGAAAAACTTATAAAACATGGGTCATTGAGCAATGATATAAAATGCCATTGCCTAGGTAGTGGAGAAAAATTAGCCCTGGACTAAAGTCCTTTCTGGTCCTACCTAGCAAAACTCAGAAATAAACTTCAAAAATGATCAAACTATTTCTACATGACTTGAAAAATCCTAGGGGGAAAAAAAAGCTCGACAGTATTTTTAAAATGGAAAAATATTTGAAGAAGTAATCAGCCAAATTTTTAGAAATAAAAAAGAAGAGGCTCAATGAACCATGCATAAGAAAATTACAACTACATGGCACATCGGAATCAAATTGATTAATACTGGTTATAAAGAGAAAACTCTTAAAAGCATAAAGAGAAAAAAAGACAGTATAAATTGAGAAAAAGATTAGGATGATGCATGCTTTCTCTTAGGAATCAATACAAACCAGAAGATAGTGGAACCATGTCTTTAAAGTACTGAAAGAAAATAAAATTGTCAATCAGGGAATTTTATTCAGTATGAAACCTTTCAAAATCTAAGGTGGATAAATATTTTTTCTAAGAAACAAAAGATGAAAAATTTAATTACTATTAGACCTATAATATAAGAATGCCAAAGGAAATTCTTCAAATAGAAGAAAAATTACACCAGATAGATATCTGGATTTACACAAAAGTATGAAGAGCACCAGATTTAATTACTTTTTGTTTTAAAACTCAGTTTAAAAGATAATTTTTAAGCAAAAATAATAACAATGTATTGTGGGGTTTATCAGAAGCAAATTTTAAAACAGCATTATTAAAAATGCTAAGATAGGTAAAACAGAAATATTTAGTTGTATACAAAGTGGTATAATATTATTTGAAGATATATACCAGAAACCCTGAAAGCAAGGTCTGAACAAACACAGGCCATTAGAACTAATAAAGCAACATGAAGACCAAGTGAAATCATAAAAGGTAACTAATTCTAAATAAGGCAGAAAAAGAGAAAGAAAAGGAACAAAGAACAAATGGAACAAAGAAAAAACAAAATAGATTTAAACTCAGTCATGTCAATAATCACATTATATATAAATGATCTAACACCTCAATTTATTTTTTAAAAATCTTTATTGTTGAAAGTATTATATGTCCCCCTTTTTTTCTCCCATTGACACCTTATACCCAACCCCTACCCCAGGCCTCCACCACCCTAATGACTGTCCATGGGTTATGCGTATATGCATACAAGTTCTTTGGTTGATCTCTCTCACCAACCCATCCACCCCCACCTTCCCTCTGAGATTCGACAGTCTGTTCCATGCTTCTATATCTCAATTTTAAGGCAAAGATTGTCAATTTGTCAGATTGTATAAAAAGCAAGACTACTATTTGCTGACTTTAAGAAGCTGAATTTAAATGAATGCCTTTTACTTGAATGTAAAAGGATAGAAAATATATATACCATTCTAACACTAATGAAAGGACAGTTGGAATAACTATGAAATATTAGACAATGTAGATTACAAAGCAAAGAGTGGTAAAGGATGTTATTACATAAGGATGATGTAGTCAATTCATTAATAGAACATAACAATTATTAATGATTAAGTATTTAATAACATACTTTCAAATACATGAGGTAAAACTGTCATAACTGAAAGGATAAGTAAACCAATTTACAATCTAGCCAAATATATCAACACCACTCTCTCAATAATCAATAGAAAATGTACAATAAAAATTAAATCCACAAGGATACAGGAGACTTGAATAATACTATCACCTAATTCATGAAGTAAACATTTAGAGATTACCACTTTATTCAACAAGAACAGGCTATACATCCCTAGCAGGTTTGGCTCAGTGGATAGAGTGTTGGCTTTCAGACCAAAAGGTTCTGGGTTTGAGTCTGGTCTAGGCTCCTCCCCGTCCCATTTCAGGCCCTCGTCAGGGTGGGTGTAGGGAGCAACCAATTGATATGTTTCTCTCACATTGATGTTTCTCTCTGTCTTTCACTCTCTCTAAAAGATCAATGGAAAAATATCCTCGGGTGAGGATTAACAAAACAATCAAACAGACAAAAAGAACAGGATATACATTGTTTTCAAGTGCATAAAGAAATTTTTTTAAAGCAGATCATATTTTTTACAAAGTCTTCAAAGGTTAGGATCGAAATAAGTTATAGCAAAACTAAAGAGTAAATTTAAAAAATCAGAAAGTATTCTGAGCTGAATGAAAATGAAAGCAATATATCAAAAATTATTTTGTGCAGCCAAAGCATTTCTTAGAGAGGAATTTATAGCATCTTTAAAAGCTAAAATAGTAAGTGCTAATTAAACCCAGAGTAAGAAGAAAAAGAAAATAATACATGTAAGAATAGAGCCCTAGCTGGTTTGGCTCAGTGATTAGAACACCGACCAACAGACTGAAGGGTCCTGGTTCCATTCCGATCAAAGGCACATGCCAGGGTTGCGTGCTCGATCCCCAGGAGGTGGCGTACAGAAGGCAGCTGATCAATGATTTTCATTATTGATATTTCTATCTCTCTTTCCCTCTCCCTTCCTTTCTGAAATCAGTAAAAATATATTTTAAAAGAATGAAGTTATGTGATGATGAGGCAAGATCAAGGAAACCCCGATTCAAGTGATGTTTGTATAATGCGGTCATAAAGTCTCTAGGTTAATGATGGAGATTTATATCTATCTGCACAAAGATGTCCGCAGTACAGTGGACAACATTATGCTGTATATTAAGCCCACCATACTTTTCTTAATAAAAAACTACAACATGCCCTACTCAAGTTCTAATATGAAGGGAGTCAAGATTCTCTCTTCCAAGAATTTGGAATTGAATTTAAGAGGTGCTAGTTTTCAGATGGTTACAAGAACTGAACATTTAAACTGCAGAACTGTGAGGAAACCAGAGCAGTGAGAGAAATAAAAAAGCATATGTTCAGAAAGAAGCAGATATGAGACTAAAGGGTCCCAAAAGAAGAGATTAAAGAGTGTAGGGGGACAGCAGGCTTCTGATGGTCTCTTTTTGCTTCCAGTATGTCTCCATACACTGTTCTTTTATCCATGAGTGTTCTGAAATATACTTGATTCCTTACTTCAAATTTCCTTTTCTCCTTAAGTTAGTAATTTATTTGTAATTGAAAAATTATATGAAAAATAAAACTAACAACTTAGAACAACAAAAAATAATGTGTGTGAGTGAGAGAGGGAGAGAGAAGGAGTAAGCTAGCTGCAGGGTATATACATAAACTGTTACTAGTGATTATCTGTGGACAGTATAAGCATAGGTGATTTTACTTTTTCAGATATACTTTACATTCAGAGAGAAATATGTATATATTTTTACAAATAAAGAAATGTGCCACTTCATACCAATTAGAATTATTACAGGTGAAATTTCTACTGGTTTGATATTTGAACTTTAATTACAATAGTTACACCCCCTCCCCCCCCCCCACACACACACTTTGAAAACATATTTTAATTGATTTTTTACAGAGAGGAAGGGAGAGTGATAGTTAGAAACACTGATGAGAGAGAAACATTGATCAGCTGCTTCCTGCATGCCCCCCACTAGGGATCAAGCCCTCAACCAAGGTCCATGCCCTCCACCATAATCAAAGCTGGGACCTTCCAGTCTGCAGCCCGATGCTCTATCCACTGAGCCAAACCTGTCAGGGCCCTCTGCTCCCCACTTTTTAAATAGATTTGCTTGGAATATGAATACGTTTATTTTATAATAAAGGAAAAATAGCACATGTAAAATAATTCAAAACAGATTTCACTGATATTTATATAGCCTATTTCAGATATGATATTCTATTGATTTTTTAATTTCCTTATAACATGAAACATTTTTCTTGTTTCCTTGCCATTTCCCCTTGATGATACTTTTCTTTTAAATTAGTGCTTCTCTTAGCTCCATATTCTTTGCACAAGCAAAAGGAAAAAAAATACTTATTTTCATCATTCTTTAAGTAAAACCCCCTTTTAGTAAGGAATTTCTTGCCTGGCTGGAGTGCCTCAGTGGTTGAGCATGGACCTATGAACCAGGAGGTCACAGTTCAATTCCCAGTCAGAGCGCTCGAAGGAGGCAGTCAAAGGTGGCTGCCCATCAGTGATTCTCTCTCATCATTGATGTTGTTATCTCTCCCTCTCCCTTCCTCTCTGAAATCAATAAAAAATATATTTTTAAAAATTTTCTTAAAGGAGATCCATTTTTTTGCTTTTATAGGAATTTATCATATTTAACATTGTTTTATATAATCATAGGTGTTATGAATAGTTAAAAACAACTGAATCTCTCACTTTTCAAATGAGAAGACTATGATCTAGAAATGTTGTTACATATAAATGTTAAGACCACCTTCAAGCTGGTCTTCTGTTTTCTAGAAGGAAATAATTTTGTGTACTAGAATTTATCTTAAGATATTAGATATTTCTGTTCTCAAAACCCTATTTCAGCAGGTGGGATTTATTCTTTTTTCTAAAGCATTTTACATTGTAATTTTTGATAGTATATATTTAAATGTCTTATGCCTCATTGATGCCTTATGCTTCTCTCTTCCTTCTCTTCCTGTCCTTTTCTCCTGTTCCTCCTCCTCCTCTTCTTTCTCCTCCACTTTTAAATAAGGTTTGCCATACAAGACGATTTTAAGATCTTGTCTTCACTCCCTTTTGAACTGGTAACAAGTGAGAGAAATGACAAATGGTCTTGACAGAGAGTTGGCATTTGTTTCTTGTCCCTACTTACTTAGGTTTACACATTTGAGAAATCAGTAACATACATTTACCAAGTGTGCACTATAAGGCAGGTACTAAACTAAGTGCTTTATATGGATTATTTTACTTAAGCCTCCAACAAGTCAAATAAAATGGTGTTAGAGTCTCCTGTGGAAATTGAGGCCCAAATAACTTGTTCAAAGTCAAATAGATAGTAAGAGGTGAGCTTCTGACTCAATGCAGGTTGATTTCAGAGACCAGACTCTAAACTAGGACACAACATAGGGTGAAGGTCCCTGAGGCTCAATGCTTGAACTTTGCAGGTGGGAAACCAGTATTTCTGGATCCCCACAATGGCCTGCAGAAATGTGTCATTGTGACCCTTGGCTGAGTTTCTCCACTGGGAGAGGCTCACACAGTCTCCAGCCAAGACTGAGGTTTTCCATTTAGATCAAGTTCAGACTGCTTGTTTACTCCTCTGGCTGTGGTTTCAGGGTCATCTTTTGGGGAAATGTCTTACCTGTCCTGAAGCTCAAGATGTTCCATGCTGAGAACTGAGTGACTGTATTCAAAAATGAATTCTTTCTTGAGTCTATTTATTTAGCCCAGTAAGCAATGTTAAAGGTGACTTTGCTTGCACTGATTATTTATAGAACCACGAAAATTCACAGAGGCTGACAGAGGTTTGCCCTGGCCTTTGATGACTTCAAAGTCTGTACAAATACAATTTCTTAAAATAATGAAATAGTTTGATATTAATCTCTCTATGAAGGCTGAGGCACAGCCAAAGGATGCATTTTTCTATCTGATCATATTAATGTAGAATAGGTTTGGAGATGAAAAAATATATTTGGTGGCCATTATATGTTCACTCTAATTACATCACTAGATGTTATTTAATCTTAAGTATTTAATCAGAGTGTTATTTATAATTTAAAAAAATTAACCTACTTGCCTACTAGCATTATGGAATTGGTTAAGAAAATTTTGTTCATAATATGGAGTACAACACATTAAAATATATCTATGTAAATAATCGTGTTTAAAATGTTATGATATGGTTAAATGGGAAATATCAATAACCACCACAAATCAGAATATGGGATATGAGTTCATTTTTATAAAACAATCAATAAAAATATTTGTCTATTATGAGAGATTTTAATTTTTTTGCTTATTTCTGTTTTCAACTCTAAATAAGTATCATTTGTTTAAGAAAATACCATAAACAAAATATTACTTAAGGACAATGTATTAGGAGAAAATCTACTTATGAAAGACACAATTTAGGTGTGGATGAAAGACAAATATAAAAGGCATCTCATTGAAAATGCTTTCTTAAGATTTTAGTTATGCAGATGTTAGAGACCATATGCAAAACTTTGCAGTTTGGCATGCAAATAGCTCATCTTCTAATTGCCTAGGGGAGATTACCCAGGTTTGGGAAATTAAAGTTATTTAAAATAACTAAGTCCATTTAGTCTATTGGACAAAGTATAATTTTAAAAAAATCTATCCCAAGTAGAAATGTGTCAGTTACATTATAAAAAACATGTAAGTTTGTTATATTATTAATTCTCCTTAGGGCCAATTATGTCTCTATGCATTTGTATTGACTCAAGAATTAAATTTTATTAGCCTAGAGCAAAAATCTTATTCCTTCTAAGGTCCATCTGGCCATTTGCAATTTTACTCATTGACAAGTTTCCAAAAAGGTCTAACATGCTCCAAAATACATTTTCCCTTATAGTTAGGCATGGATATAACTTTAAATATGTTGCCAATGCCAATGATATGGTTTAAACTTCTTAAAAAGCTCCCTTTTGCTGTTTGAGGAAAATCTAAAATTTAAAATATGATTTCTAAGGTCCTCCATGGTCTGGGCTTTTCTTGCTTACTTGTCCCATCCATCATGATTCTCCATCCATGTAGTATGCTTGGATTAAATGGTAATTATTTCAGTTACTTGATTGTGTCACACTCTTTTGTTTCTGCGCCTTTCTACATGCTGCTCATTTTTTTAGCCAACTTCTACTCAAATTTGAAGTCTGGGCTGGCATATTCCATTTCTTTTGGGAATTACATCATTGCAATTTTCACAGTGATGACATAACAACTGCCTGACCACCCTTTTAGAAAGTGTACCTTGACTATGTAGTGGTAGATATCATGATATTTTTGAACACTACTATATTTTCAGAAGATGAATTTGATTCTTTCCTCAACATGGTATGTAAGAAAGATCAAGAGATTTGGAGTCAGAAGGGGCCGGTCCTTGGGTCCTGTTTGCGTTTGCTGTGAATGTGACCGGTAATGAGTTACTCAACCTCCCTGACCCTCAGTTTCTTTGATTGTAAAGAGGAATAATACAAATATCCTCCTCACTAGTTTAACTTTCAAAACAAATTAGGTCATGTCTATGAAAGCATTTTTTGAAATGATGAAGTGTCATATATATATTCAGTTATTTTACTGTCTACATTTTAGTGGTGGTTGAATTGTCACTTCTAAAGTTCATCAGCATCTACCAACAGCAACACTAAATGGATGTTGTACAAATTAAGTAAAAGTAGTATGCTTTCTATGTAAATACATTGTCAGACACCCTGATCCACTAATTTAAAATATGTTTCTGCTCTTCCAATTTAGACATTCTAGAGCAGTGGTTCTCAACCTTCTGGCCCTTTAAATACAGTTCCTCATGTTGTGACCCAACCATAAAATTATTTTCGTTGCTACTTCATAACTGTAATGTTGCTACTGTTATGAATCGTAATGTAAATATCTGATATGCAGGGTGGTCTTAGGCGACCCCTGTGAAAAGGTCGTTCGACCGCCAAAGGGGTTGTGACCCACAGGTTGAGAACCGCTGTTCTAGAGGCACCTTTGTATTAACCTGCAAAATTATTATGGCTACAAGCATATAGAAATAGAAATCGACTACAAACAGATTTGCTTAAAATTAAGTTGTCCAGATCTATTGGGGAGATTTATTTTAGTCATCTTATTCTATCATTGGGTACCATTGGAGAGAAGTTTTGAATGATGAAAAAGGTATAACTTGGCATAGAATTAGGACCAAGATCAGTAGGAGGAAAACTATTTTTTAATGGATTTCTAAAAAGGGTTATCTATAGAAGAGCCTGTATTTAGGAAACAGTGACATTTGACTAATTAAAACCTGAGATATTTCCAAAGGCAAAATTTCAACACCGTCTTCTCTTTTGACTGTCAAGCACTCTCTTTAAAAGGTGTGTTGGGTTCGATGGTTTGCACGAATTCTTCTGGTTTCTGTCATCTGAAAGTCGTGTCTTACAATTTTGAGTGTTTATGAGCTTTGACAGTTCCCATCTGCTGCGGGGATGTCTAAGTACCCCAAGCCTCATTGGCAAAACTCAGTTAAATCTTTGTTTTTACTTGATGGAATTTAAATTATTTATAGTGGTTGTATCTCATTGATTATTAGAGAGATTTTCTTTTATTACACAAGGATTTCCTGTCACCATTTCCCAGATTATGAATAAATGCAGTGCCAAATGACACACACTTCCTATTAGCATAAACTTGCTGATATTGTGATCATAATTAGTTGGACTGCAGTCCCTTCATTAGTTATTTATTTATTCACCTTCATTTTCCACTTCATTTTGGGAAGGATTTATGGTGTTGTCATTTTATTAAGGATAGTGCAAGGGCAATCCTATCAGAAATGTCAAGTATTCAGAAATTGGCGACCTTGAGACAATCACCCTTGTAACTCCAGAGAGCTATAATTTGACTATGGCAGGATGGCTTTCTACAAGAAAGAACTAGGGGAGAGGTCAGCTACGAATACCATCTGTGCCAAGATGGCCGGCACACATCCCACAGTTGCCAACTCATTATGCCTAATTTGTGGACATTCATGCTCTCTGTATCACTTTGCTTGATAAATGTTTACTGGGAATCTACTGTGTGCCAGTCATTTTCCTTAGGGGTGAGGGAGAAAAAAGAAAACTGAAAAGGTATTGTCCTCATGAAGCTTGTATACCAATAAGACATATTAGGCAATGAATAAGCCAAAATATTTTTTTCAGAGTTCTGTGAAGGAAATACAGAGAGCTGTGTCTAGGAACTTTGGAGCTGCGGAGGTCAGGCAGAGGGACACTTTCCTGCATAAATCTCCAGTTTCTGTGTCCCTGTGTTTGTTGTAAAATATCTTTTCACATTAGAACCTAAGGTTGTGATATTATATAAACAATGGACATTGTAATTCTAATGTTATGGGTTAGGTCCAACTTTTCTCCTGCTGTAAAATAATCATTCTTCTCAAAGGTAATATTGCCTACTTGGCAGTATGCAATATTTCAATCCCAATTACTGGTTTTATAATAAAATAATGCTATATAATAGTTGTAAAACTTTTATGCTGAGCATGAGTTATACCATTTAATTTTCATGGACTGAGAAATAAGTATATATGATTGTTATTATTATTTTTAACACTTAAAGTTCTCTCACAAAATGCAATTGTACAATACAGTTATCAACAATAGTCAGCATCTTATACATTAGATCCTCAGACCTGAAAGATAGTGCCCTTTTACCAACCTCTCTATATTTCCCATACCCCTAGTCCCTGGGTAGACATTTTTCTACTTCAGTTTATATGAGTTTGAGTTTTTATTTGTAGATTGCACATGTAAGTTATACTATGTGGTATTGTCTTTCTCTGGCTTATTTTACTTAGCATAAGTAAATGTCCACCCGTGTTCTCACAAATGGCAAGATTTCCTTCTTTCTCATGACTGAAAAACATTCATATATATTCATATAAAAAAGAAAACATTCACATATACATAATGAATGGATAAATAAATGTATATATGAACAGTTCATACATACACTTGTATGAACTGTTCATATATTCATTAATTATCCATTCATTAATTGATGGACACAGGTTGCTTTCATATCTTGGCTATTATAAATAATTCAGTAATGAACATGAGGGTGCAAATATCTCTTTGCTATCCTATTTTCCTTTGGATATATACCCAGAGTGGGATTGCTGGATCATATGGTAGTTCTGATTTTAATTTTAAAGGAACATCCATACTGTTTTCTATGGTGGCTATAGAAATTTACCTTCCTACCAACTGTGCACAATGGTTTCCTTTCCTCCACATTCTATTCGCTTTATCATTTTTTTAAATTTCACTTTATTTATTGTTTAAGGGTTGAGCATGAACACAGTTCTGGCCTAAGACATGTGAATGAAAAACTTTTGTGGGATTCCAGGAATAAGTTTCCTCACTCTTGAGGAAACATCAGACATGCTCTCTTCACCCTCTTGGATATTGTGTCTGCCTTTGACATGTGGACTTACATTTATCCTTCAGTGTTGAGAGAAGCCAGTTTGAGAACAGAGACTGATGTATTTCAGAAGGGGGGAGTCATAAAAAAGATTAAACAAAGAACGTATAGGCAAATATAAAGTTATGCCCATGGACAGCCATTAGTGTGGGGAAGGCCTGGGGAGGGGGTAGGAGCAGGGTGAAGAGGGCCAAAGGGGGAAGACAAAAGGGGACCTTTGTAATACTTTCAACAATAAAGTTAAAAAAAGAAAAATAACAATGTGATAATATTTGATATTTATAAATCAAATAATATTTGAAATATAAAAAAAAGAATATGCCTACTTTCCTGGCTCTGTGTGATGTAATATCTCATTGTGGTTTTGATTTATATTTCCCTGAGGATTAGTGATTTTGAGCACCTTTTCATGTACCTGTTGGACATTTGTATGTTTTCTTAGAAAAATTTCTATTTAGTTCCTCTGCTCATTTTTAAATTGGACTTTTTTGTTTTGTTATTCAGTTCAAGTTCTTTATATTTTTGCATATTAGTTACTCATATACTTGAATTATAAATATTTTTTCTCATTCGATAGGTTGCATTTTCATTATTTTGATGATTTTCTTTATTCTGCAGAAACTTTTTAGATTGATATAGTTCTACTTGTTGTTTTTTGCTTTTGATGTCAACTCCAAAAATTATTGCAAAGACTGATGTCAAGAAATTTATCTCTTACGTGTGCCACTAGAATTTTATGGTTTCAGGTCTTAAATTTAAGTCTTTAATTAATTTGACTTGATTTTTTAAAAATATAAATTATTGATTTTTTACACAGAGGAAGGGAGAGGGATAGAGAGTTAGAAACATCGATGAGAGACAAACATCGATCAGCTGCCTCCTGCACACCTCCTACTGAGGATGGGCCTGCAACCAAGGTACATGCCCTTGACCTGAATCGAACCTGGGACCCTTCAGTCCGCAGGCCAACACTCTATCCACTGAGCCAAACCGGTTAGGGCTTGACTTGATTTTTGTGCATGGTGTAAGATAGGGGACCAATTTAAAATTTTTTGTATATGACTTTCCAGGGTTGCTACCACCATTTATTGGAGAGATTACCCTTTGCTAGAGGAATATCAGAGCTAATAGTGAGCCATTTCTACCTATTGATTCCTGAACCAATGAATTTTGACTAGGAGAAACTAATATATACAGGTGGCTGATTTAGAGCATGTAATGCATCCCAGAGGACATTATCTCAGCCCCATAAGGTGTGGTGTTCTTACCCAATTGATGCCATAATTGAGTCTTCAGACAGCGATCCGCCATTCTATTAGTGTAGCTTTTTCAGGACGATGGTAAGACCAGTGACTAGCATAAGAATGAGACTGTATTCCTCAATTAGAAGCAAAGCTGTGTGGAATATCATGATGATGAATAAGGTTTTCTATGAATCATGGTTTTGGCAGGAGCATTGCGTGCAAAAAAAGGTCAATCTGAATTTAGAGTGTCTACTCTAGAAAGAACAAATTTCTGTTCCTTCCATTATAGAATGGTCCAATGTAATCAACCTGCACCAGGTGGCTGAATAATCTTCTCAGGGGATTGTGTGCATTGGGTGCTTCTACCAATGGCAGGTTAGGCATTCAGCAGTGGCTTTAACCAGATGGACCTTGGTAAGTGGTAATTTATATTGTTGAGCCCATGTGTAAACTCTATCCCTTAAACTATAGCCATCTGTTCATGGACCCACTGGACAAGGACAGCAGGTCTGGGGAGAGTCTGACTGACTGACTTCCATAGAATTGGTCATCTTGTTTACAGTCTCATTAAAGTCCTCTTGTTTGAGGTTACTCCTTGCTAAACATTCACAGGAACAGAACCAATTTTTAAATTATTTTCCTTCCAGGTCTTCAACCACTCACCTAACCACTAGCCACTGTCCATAAGTAGTATAGATGCATAGTCCTGGTCATCTGTTTCTCCTTCCTGGAAAAACAACTGGATCCATGGCTCAAAGTTTTGTCCACTGAAGAGTTACCTTTCACTACTGTTCTCCAGGACCAGCCCAGTGTGGGCCTGTACAGTTTCTCCCATCTTTAAAAGAGACCATTTTCACAGTCAACTGATTCTAAAAAATTTCTATGTGGTCATGAGGGAAAGTTGAGAAATGGGCCAACTCCCACATGGGCCATAAGCTCATGCAAATTAAATTTGCCTTTAGGATACAGTTGAGTGCAATATTGTACTTCTCACTTCCATTTGACAATAAAGTGCTGCTGTGGTGTCCAATTTTATGGTTTGATGGTCAGACAACACCCACTTTATGATGGGCAGCTAAATTCTCATGGTAATCTGGTGACTTATGATCAAGCATTCATTCTTTTCTTGGCCCCAATAATAAGTCTGAAACTATTTCTCAAGATCATTATTGTTATCTGCATTGTGATCTACTTATAAGGTCTTGCCAAAGTGTCTGTAAAGCATCCCTTTCTCACATATTCATGTGAAGCATTATCATAGCATGAAGGGGGAATCACATTTTCCAAGTGGTAAGACAGTTGATTTTTTTTCTGAGACCATTTGAATTTGGCAGATTATCAGGCTACTCAATAAATTGATCAGAGTAGCATACCCAAATTGGGTTTATAGTACTGCAAAACCTAGGCATTTTGGTTCTTTTTTAATGATAGAGGTAACAGATGTAATAATTAATATTTTACTTTGGAAATAATATCTCAATCTCAACATGCTCAGACCACCGTACTCCTAGAAATATCACTGAGGTGACAGATCCCTAGATTTTGTGGGATTTCTTTCCCTTCTCTCTCAGGCATGTATCCTACCAAGAAGTCTAGGGTCGTTGCTGCTTCCTGCTCATCTGGTCTAATCAGCATGATATCATAAATTATTTTGGATTGGCTTTACTGGAGAGAGAGAGAGAGAGAGAGAGAGAGAGAGAGAGAGAGAGAGAGAAATTTGTTAGACGCCAGGGGATGTGTTGATTTGTTCCAGTAATGATACTACATCTGGATCAGCAGCTGCAATTGGATTTCACCACCTGATTAAGTTTACAATAATGCACTGTCACTTTCTAAGTCCCATCTGTTTTCAGCACAGGCCAAATAGGCAAGCTGAATGTGAATGTGGTAAGATGGCCACACTATATTTTTCAAAACCTTGTTGATAGAATTATCTCTGAAATCCCTCCAAGACTATGTTATTTGCTTTGCTTTCTTATTTTGGTAGATAGAGGCAGTTTTACAGGCTTCCCTCTTGACTTTTCTATCATATTTTCTATGGATCTACTTATATACTTGGTTCATATCTCCAAGAAGCTGATGAAGGAGATCTGATGGGAGCAGAAAGAACTAAAGATTTGATAACTGTCCCATGCTAACTAGCTGAACTGACAGATAAGTAACAATATACATGAACTGTCCCAGTGCCTGGTGCCCGTGCTGGTTTCATCCATCAACAAAGCAACAAGAAAACCCACTGCATGGGAAAAAATATTTGGCAACAATATCTCCAATAAGGGCTTAATCTCCTACATTTATAGGGAACTCATACAACTTAACCAAAGGAAGACAAACAACCCAATAAAAAAAATGGGCAACAGACCTAAATAGATACCTTTTGAAAGAAGACATAAGGAAGGCCAAGAGATATATGAAAACATGCTCAAAGTCACTAATCATCTGAGAGATGCAAATCAAAAAGACAATGAGGTATCATCTCACACCTGTCAGAATGGCTATCATCAACAAATGACAAATGTTGGCGAGGATGCAGAGAAAAAGGAACCCTCATGCACTGCTGGTGGGAATGCAGACTGGTGCAGCCACTGTGGAGAATAGTATGGAGTTTACTCAACAAACTAAAAATGGAACTTTCATTTGACCCAGTGATCTCACTTCTAGGAATAAGTAGATCACAATGCAGATAACAAGAAATAAGAAACACCAATCAGAAAGGATATATGCACCCCTATGTTCATAGCAGCACAATTTACAATAGCTAAGATTTGGAAACAGCCTAAGTGCCCATCAGCAGATGATTGGATTAAAAAACTTTGGCACATCTACACAATGGAATACTATGCTGCTATAAAAAGGAAGGAACTCCTACCATTTGCAACAGCATGGATGGACATGGAGAGCATTATGTTAAGTGAAATAAGTCAGTCAGAGAAAGATAAATATCACATGATCTCACTCACTTTTGGATTATAATAAACAACATAAACCAATGAACAAAAACAGATCTAGAGACAGAGAAGCATTGATCAGATCCTCAAACCTCAGAGGGAAGGTAGGGGAGGGTGGGGGTAAAGGGGAGAGATCAACCAAAGGACTTGTATGCGTGCATATAAGCATAAGCGATGGACACAACAGGGGGTGAGGGTGAGGACAGGACTGGTGAGTGGGGGTCGGGGAGACAATAGGGGAACCAGGACACATTTTGTAATAACTTAATAAAAGAAAAAAAAATTAAAAGAGAAATGATTATCAACTTACTTAATTATGAATATAATCTT
>NW_005871051.1:23479448-23492804 GCF_000147115.1 Myotis lucifugus | reverse complement strand
TATATATTTACACATATAACTATATATTAGTTCTGTTCCTCAAAGAACCTAATATAGTAAGTTTTTTTTCCCCATATATTAGTAGTGCACTTTCACTGCAACATACAAGACCCTAAAATAATCTCTTCCATCTCACCTTTTTTTTTTACTTATTCTTCTACATGCACGCTCATTCATTATTATTCAGTTCTACTGAACACTTGCTGTTTCTTGAACACACCAAACCCAAAGCCCTGAACATGTGACAAGGTCATCACTTGTGTTATTCCTCCTACCTAGGAAGTTCTCCCTCTAGACATTACATGGCTCAGTCTCACACATCCTTCACTTCTCTGCAGAAATGCCATCTTATTAAAAAGGACTTCCCAGACTCATGCCACCTTCCCATGCAAATTATTCACAGAGGCATTGAGAGCCGTGCTCAGTTTCCTTCACCAGTTTCTTTTACCTGTTTCTGGCCTCCATAGCCTGTATCACCACCTGACATTTTAAATTCATTTCTCTAACTTCTTCAAAAGAATATGAACTCCATTAAAAGGCAAGGCAATTTTGATTTCTAGGGCCCACATGAGTATCTGTTATGTTATAAACTTATTTTTTACACAAACTATTTGTATGGAAGAATGAGTTTCCCAGTGTCAAAAGTTACTTGATTTCTCAGAAATTCTAAATTTTTTTCCTGTGAATTTAGCTTTTTTTCTTCTTCTGTTTCTTTCCTGTGAATCAAACCTTGGAGAAAGAGTTGCTTGGTGCTGCTATCATTATCTTCTTTTTATAGCAATCACTGCAGAAGGTGTTGATAGATATTTAACACATCTTTGACATGCATCCTGACTATGCCCAAGGTAACTTGGAGGAGGGAACATTGATCATTTGCCATGTGATAAGCTTCTGCTGTTTGCTGGTGGTGCAGCGAGTACATAATGCCCACTTTATATGCAATATGCTTGAAAAATGCTAGATTATTGTTTATATCCAAGTAAGATACGCAATAAAATATGTCATTCGTTTCCCTCAATGGATGCCCTTTGGCTATATTCAATTCTGTCCTTCACACCTAGTCCTGAGATAAATGTAAAAGTGGGGTCCTGTGTATAAATGGTGCATCTATCTACCAAATTGATTTCTGGGGCCAGAGAAATAATTGTAATTTATGAGATATACTTGTGACAGTCATGAATGTTAAGCAGTGTAGATAGTGTGGGTGGTATGACTTTGATTTTTAATTATAGGTCAACTCAGCTTAATTCTGTAGTGTGACACTTCACCTGTCCTTCTTTCTCTAAACTGAATGCCAAGAGTACAAGTGAACTAACCTTTGAATGTCAACCTGAGTTCCGGAAACTAGATGTGCAACTGAGCTAATGATGTGATTTCCTGGGTCCTTACTTGACCTATATGATTTCTAATATCCTTAAATCTGAAATGCAGTGATTCTGTTGCAATGATTTATTAAGGGAACTGGTTTGTATTAGAACTTAGATGAGAAGAAGGGATAAAGAGAGAGGAAGAGAGAAGGGGAAGAAGAGAGAGAGACCTAAGTTATAAATCTTTTTTTTTTAATCCAGCCCCCATTCTAAAAATACAAACCCAGTTTGCCAGACTTTGCCTACCTGGGGGACAGATGGAGGTCAGATTCAGAGACTCTAGTTTTATGGGTGTTTTCCTTTAACTGCTGACCTGGAATTTCATTGTCTTCTTGAACATTCTTACTCTGATTAAGGTCTTTCTAGGGATCCCTAGAGAGTATTTAAGGGTGAGGAAGGGAATTGGAGCCAGGCTCAAGGAAAAGGGTTTTCGTTACCTCAACACCAAGAGTAGTTTCTATTATCTGACAGAGCATGGAGCATCTCAGAAATGATGAGGTTAGAACCTAAAGAAGTGGAGGATTGGGGTAACATAAGACCAAAAAGGGAGGCAGGGGTTAAACTAAGCAGTGGGCTGTGAGATAGCATTTTAGCTTTTCTGTCTGATATGTCTGTTCACCATAAGTCTAGGGTAGGGCTGAAGTCTAGGGTAGGGAGGAAAATTCAAGTGCCAAATATCATGCTGCATTTAAGATGGGTCCTCCAACCACTGCCAAGGTTTTCCTGGCTAGTTCAAATTCCTCTTGGGTGGTTCCTTTTCACCTAAGCATTTAAGATGCCTCCCAGGAAACCCTAGATCTTTCATAGATTTGTTGGAGATCAGCCTTGAAAACTCACTAGATATGCCCGGTCATGTCAGAATCACATTTTAGGTGGATCGTGGAAGTACCTGTACTCGGGATGCATTATAATCAAATATCATAATCAAAAGTTGTGATGCCCCTCGTCTAAATACTTTCACGCAAAGTATAGTTTGACTTCTAATTGGAGAGTAAAGATGTTTTAAATAAGGTTATTGCTTTCATCTGTCATCAAAAATGTTTGTTTTGTTTTTCATTAGCTCCTTTGCGATCTGCTTGTTGGCCCACTAATCCCAGCCATTCCCACTGCTCTGTCACAGAGCTGAAGCCACATCCCTCTTGAAATAGATCTCCTTATGAGTAGAACCAGGCTGGTATAAACTCTGTCTGTCAAAATACATTCAAGCCCCCTGTCTGGCCTGATTGGACATTGTTATTTCAAAGAGTGGCATAGAGTCCTTTGCACCTCCTTAAAGGTCGATTGATTTCATATAAACAAGTTAAGGGCAGACACACTGGTTTCCCATTAAAAAATATGGTCAAATATATTCTCATGTATACGTGGCAAGACTGGATAGCAAGGACTGACAAAATATTTGTTTCGGCCTCAGGGATGAAAACAAATGACTGTATTTGGGAAACCTCCCCTAGTGCAACCAATCGTTTTAATGAAAGTAACACACGATGTTTATTTGAGGAAATGATGCTTTATTTAGTAATATTTACAAAACTTGATGAGGAAATGAAGGGCCTACCAAACTGAAGTATTGCATTAATTTCTTTGAAAAACATTTTATGTGACTTAGCTACTTTGTAGGCCAACTTAAGGGATTTTATTTCTGTTTTTAAAGGGGAAGAATTTGTTTGTTGATTCTTTTCTCCTTATTGTGCTCATTAAATGATTTCAGGAACATTGTTTAAGGTTTTTTTCCATTGGGTTAATATTGCATTTATTTGCTTATAAGATTTGATTCTCTAGTTATTTGAGATGAGCTTGTTCACACCTAGATTTTTTTTGTACAAACAACAGGCTTTAATCACTAAGTTGTAAGAAGCATGAAGTTAGCGATATCTGCCTTGCGCATCTCATTATTTTGCAGGGAAACTAATAAGAACCCTTTGACTCCTACCACACGCCATCCTAATAATTTTATTAATAATTGCATAGGACCTCTCAGCTCAGATTAACTAGAGATTTAAATGCAGGATTCTGACCCAGTGATCCCACTTTTGGGAATATATCCTAAGAATCCAGGAATACCAATCAGAAAGAACATATGCATCCCTATTTATAGCAGCATTATTTACAATAACCAAGATCTGGAAACAGCCCAAGTAGCCATCAGCAGATGAGTGGATAAAAAAGCTGTGGGTACATTTACACAATGGAATACTACTTGGCTGTAAAAAAGAAGAAAGTCTTATCCTTTGCGACAGCATGGATGGACCTGGAGAGAATTATGCTAAGTGAAATAAGCCAGTCAGGGAAAGACAAAAAGCTTGTGATCTCACTGATATTTGAAATCTAATGAAAAATATAAATTGACAAACAAAATGGAACCAGAAGCATGAATACATGGAACAGACTGGCTTGTGCCCAAAGGGAGTAGGGTGGGGGGTGACTGGATAAAGAAGATAAAGGAAATAGCTAAAGAACATATATGTATACCCAATTGACATGGACAATAATTTGGTAAAGGCCAAGAAAAGGGGAGGAGGGAGAGAAGGGGTGGTGAGCAAAGTGGGAGGGGGGAGGGGGATTCCTGCAATAATGTAAACATTAAAATATTTTTTAGTAAAAAAAAAAGGTTAAATAAATAAATATAGGATTCCTTCCTAGCCCTGATGATAGCATGAAGAATTACATACTATTTGAACAAGTGTTTAAAGTCTCAGTAATTTCTTTGCATTATGGAAGAAGTAGTTTTTCATCTTTATTGTTGAAAGTATTACAGATATTCCCTATTTCCCCATTGACCCCTCCACCCTTCTTCCATCCCCACCCCTAGTCCTTCACTGCACTATTTTCTGTGTCCATGGGTTATGCATATATGCATGTAAGTCCTTTGGTTAAGAAATGGTCTTAAGAAATCACTTGTATTAGTCAATTGTGTTGATTCATTTGCCCAGAGTAGAAGAATATATAAGGCTATTCATGATTAATAAGACTGTGCTGAAATTAAAATTTTCTTAGAGGTAAAGGTACAATTTGCAACATGAACTTCAAAGAAAAAAATAACATTCCTTTTGGTGCTATTAACTCTTGAAAAATGTGTGTGAATGGCTGACAGTCAACAACATCCACAGCACTGACAAAATTTCTCTAGTAGGGGAGGCTTTGTCCCGAGGGCTTCCTGAACATTATTGATATTAGGTCATTTAATTCTCTGGAGATAGGTTTCTTTAAAGATGATGAAATTAAGATGCAGAAATTAAATATATGTATGTGTTCAAGGCTAGACAAAGGGGGAGCGGAAGGGGAAGGATCTGAACTCAGGACCTCCAGCTCTTGAGTCTTTGTTCTTCATAAATAGGTCAGAACCTTTCATCCTTTGCTTCCTGTCTTGGTAGCAGGTGGTGGCAATCAAGTTAGTTTTATGAACCCTGTGAAAGAAGAGTAGAATGGGGGTCAACACTGAACTTCCTTCAAAAGCTAAAAATAAAAAAAAGAGTCGAGACTTTTCAAATAATAAACTTAGAGAAAAATAGTGAAAAAATTTCTACATTTTCCCATAGCCTAGAATAATGGCCCTCCATTAGAAGTGCATGTACCAGCTAAATTAGTATTTTTTAGCATCAACTCTACTGACATTTTAAAACAGATTTTTTTGTGTGTGTATGTGGCAGGAGCCCACCCTGTGTATTGTAGGAGGTTGACCAGCATTCCTGTCCTCTACTCACTGAATGCTGGTAGCACCTCCAGTGTGATCACCAAAAATGCCTCCAGACATTGCTCAGTGTCCCCTGGAGATAAAATTGCCCCTGATTGAGAACCACTGATATATATATAATATAATATAATATATACACATGTAATGCATATAGATGAACAGATATCTAAGTAGGATGAAGTTTCTTTATAACTTTATTAATGAAATTGCTGTAAGTTTAGAAAATGGCCATTTTATTTTTATGGGATTAAAATTATTATTTATCTTTTATTTAATTAATTGATTCTTGATGGAGTGATTAGTGCAGGTAAAATAGAAAAGGAAGCATTTTTTTTTCAGGTATGAAATATTGAAGGCTAAACAACTTGGAATGCGAAGATACTGTGTTATTGAGAAATTCCAGAAATAGTTCAATAGAGATATTTCTAATCCAAGCACAGTGGAAGTTTACCACATAAAAAGTTAGTTGGAGCTTGAACCATCCTGTCAAGAAATATTGACAATGGTGACTTTTCTCAGCTTTCTTGAAAGAATAGTGTCATGGCACATCAGAGCCTGAGGCCCTTAAATGAGATAATCTCATTCAGTTCTCTCAGAAACAGGGAGCACACAGCATTCCTGGTGGCCAAGGAAGGAATAGCAAATGGATCTCCTGATTCCCATTTCTATTGAACAGGGTTTCTCTGGGGAATGCATACAATTTAAGTTTGTTGTCAGGAAGAGTCTTTAATTCCCATCTGTAGAATAAAGGGCTCTCTTTTTCTTTTCTCTGCTCACATAACTGTTTTTATCTCTTTAATATTTCTGTTATACTGCTGTCACCCTGTCTCTCTTTCATTAACTAAATTTTGTTTGTGAGAGTTTTTTATTTTTAAAGAAGAGACTATCTTTATATCATGTCAGTGCCTAGAATAGTTATTCAAGTGTTTAAAAATACCATATTCTATGCACCTTAAGAATGATGAATTCCAAGCATTCTGGACTGATACAGAGGCTACTGATAGCTGCCCCAATGACACCCATGCTTTCCCAATATGGACCAAGCTATTATTAGAAGTTTTATTGTTTTATTTGATTGATTTTCCTGTCCTCTCCTTTGAATGCTGCAATGAATACAGGGCTCTGGCCTCTGTTGCTCAATTTTGGTTCCCCCGGGCCTCACATTGTAATTGGCAAATAGGGGATCCTTCATAAATGTATTTGTTGAAATAAAGTAGTGACTTTGCCAGGGTGGACATAGTGGAAATTTTCAAAATGAATTCCCATGCAACACAGTCTCTTGACAACCTTTTGCCAAACCGGGCATGTATCATAATGTTTAGAAACAGCAGACGCAGTCAGCCAGACTGGGATGAGAATTCCAGTTCAGATCATTAGTAGCTGTGACCTCAGTCAAGTTGCTTAACTCCCCTAAGCCTCATCTTCTGCATCTATAAAATGGTCATAATATTAGTATTTATCTCTTAGAGTCCTTATGAGGATTAAATGAACGCATGCACTTAATAATTAGGGGCTGGGGTTGGCGGAAGGACACTTCTCTCCTATCCCATCTGGCTATTTTCCCAGGGATAAATCTTCATTGGCCAATCCCCAGATTTTTGGAAGGAATAGCATGCTGTAAATATCAAGAGTTATGCTGGGCAAGCCTCTCATTGCTTTCAGCATACAAGCAGTAGGTGTGCTTGCTTCCTTCCCTGACTGCCACAGGTGCCAGAGGGCCAGGGTATGAGACCCAGCCAGGCTACCATCTTTGTGTAGTAACTAGCTGTGTTCACGGACTAAGAACCTCCCCACAGGCAAATCATTCTGGATTCATAGAAAGGGTGAAAGAAACAGCCCTTTGAAATTCAGCCCAAGTCCCTTGACAGAGCAATGCTTTCCAGGGAAGTCCGATATGAGGGGAGGTATTGAGTACTCAGGAATTATCAGTAAAGTGGATTTTATTTTTCACTTGACTATGCTTCTTTTGTGTGAGGGAGCTCTAGAGAGCTCCCAGGGTATACTACCAAGACCCATCTCTTTCAATTATTATTAAAATAAATATACACTTTAGGATTCTACCCTTTATTTAAATGAGAAAATAAAATATCAATACTAACAACTAGCAAAGGGATGGAATCCAATACAAGTGATGCAAATTGAACACACTATACTTAATTGCTAAAAAGATATGCTGACAAATGCTGGGTGCATTATAACCCATCCTTACCTTTATACACATTGCCACTCACCTTATTCTAAGTTCTATTGACATCTCTTTACTTCTGAACCATGAAGTTGCATACCTCCATGGTTGCTCGAGTTTTGGAGTTGCATATAAAGACTTCTTGAGTCATTCTAAAATGGGATAATTAGAGAACAAGGACACAGAATGTTGTAAAACGGCAAAGCAGAAGTCTGAGGTGAATAGCATCCCTTGAGGGAGATGAAGAAAAGGGTGGAGTTGACAAAACCCAGCCTGAGGAGAGCAGGAGGAGGGGTGATGTAATAGACTGGGCAAATGTGGTCACAGAGAATGGCTATGCTGAACTGGCAACGTTGAAGTGAGTAGATTATTGATAAAAAAAATTAAAATTAAACAATCACTTTGTTTTTTCTCAGGCATGGAAATTTTTTTATGTCTATGGACCACTCTGAGCAAGAGAAAAGAAGTAAACAATTTAGAGACTTAAACAGGCCTTGAACATGGAAGAGGGTATTCATTTATTCAAGTTACTTATTCATTTATTCACTCATCCACTTGTTTATTCCTTTAATGAATACTTAGTGTCATTCCTTCTATGTTTCAGACAAGAAAAAAAAACACATTGAGACATACATCTTAGCTGTATCAAAGCTCTACTGAAAATCTTGTAGATAAAGTATTTGGAAGGAGTTTAGCAATCCAGGGATGCAGATTAAAAATAACTAAGAAGTAGCCATTATTATAAATGAAGCATGTGAGGAATAGCAATATGTTTTTTTTCATTATTTTATTTATTTAACAAATATTTATACATATCTATATAATTTTATTAGTCTTCTTTACAAGCTCTATCCTATAAAAGAATAATAAGAATAAATGTAAAAGTTTCTTTAAATTAAATCATTTATCACCCAGTTACTGGGTGATAGATGATTTGTTTTAGTTCATATCGTTGATTGTCTGTTTATGATAATTGCTTTTTGATTGGTTTTGCAAATTGGAACTCAAAATTCCAAGGTGAGATTTACAATACCAGGAAGATTTTTATTAAGTTCTGAACCAAAAAAATGTTTATAAAGTGTATTTTAATTATATTTCTTTGAAAAAGAAATTAGTTCATATTTCACAATTAAATAAAAGCCACTTATTGTTAATAAATTTCTATTGAAATATTCTGTGTTCCTTGAAAAGGGTAAGATATAAGATACTAAAAATGAATTTCTCATTTTCTGCCTCTAATAATCAATCTTACTCTAAAAATCATACATAAACTCAATAATTATAATGGTAATGATAGATTACATTTATTGATCACTTAGGATGTGTCAAGCTTAGTGCCAAGCATTTGTCTACAGGTCATTTCACTGAATGCTTACCCATCCATATTCTCACTTTACAGATGAGATGTGACACACAGAGATGTTGAGTGATTTGTCCAAAGTCACACAGCTGATAAAAAGTAGAATTTGGATTCTCCAATTCTGTCTGGGTCCTGAGCTCACTGGATTAAGTATGCTGGATGCTATGATATAGAAATCACTTTCTTTAACACTGTCAGCTGAAATCTGATTGAGACAAATTAAAAACAAAGCCGTGCTGCAATCCTTGTTTGATGTCAGAATGTAGAGAAAATAAAGAGTGGACCCTGTCTTTTGGTGAATCACAACTTCTCTCTCAAAGGGATGTGCCCTTTGTTAAGTTCCCTTCCATTCTGAAGCACAGCCTCCCGCTTAGCACTAAAAATCAATTTTTCTCTAAAAACATCACTTCCAAAAAATACAGATCATTTGAGAAAATTCAATGAGCAGGCATTATGTGGCTAAAACCCCAACTATAACCCTAACTGAAATGAGATGAAAAAAAAGAAAAAAATTTTTTGCTCTATTTTCCCATTCTGCCCAGCACGGTATTCTCTCACAGCCTCCATTTGGAAACACTTTCTCAACCTTCTCATGGTTTGAGCACATATTTAACATTTTGAGAAACCGCTATTTGTCTTAGGCTAGAATGTCCTTTGTAAACATTCTCTGCCTACTTCTTTAGAAAAGCTCCTGTTTCTTCTCACACTCTCTTCTTGCAAGTTCACTATTGTGGTAGCAATCATATCCTCCAAAATGTAATAATTAGCACTTAGTAATAAGAATGTAGGAAAGTTTATTCTTGGTTTCTCTTACCCCAAAATGGCATTGCTTTTTTTTCTTCTTAATCTCAGGGGAAAACTGGGTAGTGTGTCAGTGTTCCTGAATTTCCAAATCTCATTCTTAAAGAATTCCATGAATAGTGATCCACCAGCTAGCACTGTGCTGAGGGTTGAGCTCCATAAAAGATCTTGAGTGAAGAATGCCACCAAAAATGACATTTTAGTCAGAGATTCCAAACTGGATTGATTTCCTCTGTTTCCGTTATTTTTAAGCCAATCGTATATGTGTGTAGTATACATGCACTTGGAATGACAAGCCAGGCAAATATCAGGCTGATCAAATAAAGATGAAAATAGAAAATAGAGTTGGAAGACAGACTGGGAATTAAAATGAATGCTTTAGGAATGTGCCGTGGTTTCAAATAAAACATCACATTTGTTTGTGGTACAAAGCCAAATATTAATTTATGAATAATGAATTATTTAGGTAATAATTATGTGGGGAAATATTTGGATTTCTTAATTTCATTTTTTATTCTTCATGATATTTTCATTTTCACCCTGATTCTTTCTTCTAATCATTTAGCTGGTCTGCTAATTGATTTTTTTCTAAAGCTGGTTTTAAGGAGCCTTTGCAAACTATTCTCACAGTACTGTTTAAGTTGTCTTAACCTCTTAAAATATCTTACTATGAATTTACTATCACTTTACCAGGTTCCCTTTTTCATTCCACATTTTCTGTTTGTTAATAGTTTCTGATACTGTCTAGTTATAGGAATATTTTCCTCCACTTTTATTGGGGAGGAAAAAAATTGACTTTTTCTTTCTTTGAGCTGGAATACCTTGATTATGAAATTTCAAGACATCACTTTTTGGTACGTGTTTCAACTTTTTCACGAGTGGCAAAATTGTCAAGATGGTAGAAAAGTGTAATTGTTCCTTCATGACAATACAAAAAAGAAGTGATGTGAAATACTTGGGCTTCTTTCCCCTTGAAATAAAACAATTAAAATGGATTAGGCCTCTCTTTCTAAGCCGGTGTAGGTCATTTGTTTCTGGGGTCTTCAGAAGTGTTAGCCACTAGCTGTAGTGCTTTTAACCACAAATGAAAAAAATCCCTATCAATTTTAAAGTTTTATCTTTAGTTATGTTGATATTTTGTTCTTGGGAAACATATCTTTATGACACTTGTAAAGATAAAAATAAAATAAAGGCACCTGTAGATCCAAACTCTTGAATATAGGTTGCTAAAGTCATTGACATGTGATGGGTTTTGAAAAATTCTAAAAGGATCTGATTCCTGGTTCCTTCCCCAAACTCTTTCCATCCCTCCCTATAAAGAACCATGTTTACATACTGGGGAAACTCTCTATTTCCTCTACTTGAGTTACATCTGTCTAATTTATGGTTTTAAGTCCTATTAAAATGCAAGATCATCTTTTTTGTTGTTTTACAAGAAAACGATGTATTTACTTTGCAGAAATAGCACTATGGTTGTTGCAGACTGTGAACGTGATTAATATCACTTTAAGGTGGTGCCTGGCCCAGATCATGCTTACCTAGGATGTAGACTCATTAAGATGGAATCTCATCTTCACTTTCCAAATGATGAATATGGGAGAAGGTTTTGGTAGGGCAGTAAGAGGTTGGGAGGGGAGGGGGCATTTAACTTCCTGCAGTGCAGGTGGCTATGCCAATGAAGAAGCCAGAAGGCACAGAAGGAGATAAACACCGAACACAGACAAACACCCTGCTTTGTAATTGCACGTAAAGCAGCTTTGGCAAAAGCCCTCACTTATTTTCACCTAACTTGTTTACAGTTTTCTACCTGTATTTTAACATCACCTCAACCTTCAGATTACAGCTAAGACACATAATTATATAAATAAGAACACCTAACATTAAATAACAAACTGTTATGTCCCAGAAGCAAGGTTGACAAATGACAGTCCCAGATTGCTACAATTGTGAAGTTCTTTATTGAAAACCTCAGCTCTCTTTAAACTCTGTTCATTCTGTCTTTTTCAAGCAAGGCTTCCACAGCAGCATCATAATTTAAATAGTTAATGCTCCTGTTAAAACAAGCTTTGTAGGTGAGCCTGAGTTGTTTTCTATTCTTCACCCACACCATTAACATATTAATAGTTGGGTATTTTAAGCATAAGTAAATAAAGTGTCTTTGCACCCACTGAATAATATATTATATACTACATACATATAAAACACACATATACATAAATGGGAAACAACCTTCTGTTTTTCTTATTAGCTTTAATAACTGGTAATACTCGTTATCTCATGAGTCTAGGACTGTTAATATTGTTTCTTATTTGACAGAGGAGTTACCTTGGATAACCTATACCCACACAGAGTGTTATGGCTTGTTTTCCAAATTATACAAATTACTCTGTAGTGAAAACCACAGTGGAAATATTCCAGAATCACATTCCTGGCCCTGGAACACAATGCCTTGGTTGTTTGCCAATTTCCTTCATCATTCAGAGTCGTTTCTAAAAATGTTTTTTATATGCCAATATTGAGAACTGGCACTAAAATGTTCTTCTTTAAATGTATTGCTGGCAGCGACCAAGATAATTTGGAAGAAACATATCATTATCAATTGACTACTACATCTTAATCCAGGAGATATCTCATTATCCTGCATTGATCATTAATCGATGTGATATGGAGACTTCATCTGAAATGTATGGTCAGAGAGTCAAGGATGAACCAAGATTTATAGGAACTTGCTGATACAAAAAGATGCCTCAATATTTTTATTATCAGTGTCTTCAAAAAATCATTTAAGAATTCTGCATGTTTTCTTGAGCATTTAAAGAGTGCTATAGAAAGAAAACAATACCAAAATATATATTTTATGGCCAACATCTTAAAACATGTGTATGTAAAGTCCATTCAAGCATGCAAAAATGTTTAATATTAGAATATCTGCTTATCTACTTCCATAACTCATCATATTAATAGTTTAAAGAAGAAAAACATGCACCTTAATAAATATTAAAGGTATTTGATAAAATTTCTTATCATTCTTGTTGAAAAAACTTTTGAAATGATAATGTATATTTCCTTAATAGTATTGGGGTGGTCAAATACAACTAATGAGTTGCATCACAGAAGAAGAAATCTCATTAAAGTAGAGAACATGAAATGAATGACACTATCACCATCACTGTTTAATATTATTCTTCAAGAGCCTACTCATCATTAGAAAAGAACAACAAAAAGGTGCAATGATGATAAAAAAAGAAGGCAAAATGGTCAATATTTGTGCATTTTTAAATTATATATCTACAGATACCAAGATAACCATTTGGGTGGAGGCTAGAGTGTTAAAACTACTCAGAGTTCAGCAAGAGAACTCTGAGTTCTCTTTTTGTAAAATTAATTTACAAATTTTTTGTTCCATCTTGAAAATTATCAATCAAAATATAGTAGAAACAAAATAAATGTTTAAGAACAGCATAAATATGTGTTACCTCCATGAATAAAATTATAAAACATTTTCTTGAAGCACATAAGGTAATAATTGAACTATGTGGGGTTGTTTTTCTAAGGATGTCAATTTTCTTTGAATTAATGTAAGTGCAATTCAATCTTAACAAAAACCTTCTTTCATAGAATATGATCAAATGATTCTAAGATTGATGTGGACAAGTAAATATCTGACTAAAGGCAAACATCTGAAAAAATGAGTATGAAGGGGATCTTAAAATGCATAGAAAATACATGGTAATCAGAAGATTCTGGTATTGAAATAAACATATAGAATAGGGAAATTTACATCTAATTCTGTAGGATACTCCCTGAATATATATGAAACAGAAGCATTGTTTCCTAGACATGATTATTAATCACTTTATACCCCATTATCCTGTAGCTATATGTACCCCAGTTTTGTTGGGACATTGTACATTTCCTTGCTATTATTTCAATAAGCGGACTTTTCTTAAGT